>NC_045439.1:96031905-96228920 GCF_002776525.5 Piliocolobus tephrosceles | reverse complement strand
TTTTTTTTTTTTTTTTTTTTTTTTTTTTTTTTTTTTTTGTAGAGGGTGGCGGACAGAGTCTCACCCTGTCAGTCAGGCTGGGATGCAATGGTACGATCTCGGCTTACTGCAACCTCCGCCTCCCGTATTCAAGAGATTCTCCTGCCTCAGCCTCCAAAGTAGCTGGGATTACAGGCACCTGCCATCATGCCCGGCTAATTTTTGTATTTTTATAGAGATGAGGTTTCACCATGTTGACCAGGCTGGTCTTGAACTCCTGACCTCAGGTGATCTGGCCCCCTCAATTTTTTATATCACTCTTCACTCCAGGTCTTTAACACTATTTCAGTGCCAGTAACAACTAAAAACAAAAACGTTTCCTATACTCATTAATAATTGTTATTATCTTTATAGGGACACAAAACTATATAGACTAATGGGAAGCAAATACAGTACTAGGCCAACAAACTTTTTATTTTACAAATGAAGAAACTTAGGGCATAGAAAAGACACACAGGTTAGTCCATAGAGCCACCTAATTGAAGATTTAGCCCAGAAGGCAGGCTTCCTGGCATTTGTACCTAACCTGGGACTGGGCAACCTTAGTTCTGGGAGGAGCCAAGGCACAGCCTGATAAACTGCCACAGCTGGAAGGAAGGGGAAGTAAGGAAGGAACCAAATAAAATCAACCAACTAGGGCAGGGCAGCCATGGACAAGACAAAGCCAGATGTGACGATAAAAATAAACTGATCATTACTGGGCATTTACTATCCATCAGCCCAGAGCCATGTGCATTATATATAATCACATTTAGTGCTTAACGATTCTATGAGATTATTATTCCTGGCCAGGCACAGTGGCTCACGCCTGTAATCCCAGCACTTTTGGGAGGCCAAGATAGGAGGACAACTTGAATAAGCCTGAGCAAGACAATGAGACCTCATCTGTACAAAAATTCAAAAAATGAGGCAGGAGGATCACTTGAGCCCAGAAGGTCGAGGCGGCAATGAGCCATGATTGTGCCACAGCACTCCCGCCTGGGTGACAGAGCCAGACCTTGCCAAAAAAAAAAAAAAAAAAAAGATTATTATTGCTGTTCTTATCTTCAACAAAGAAAGACTGAGATTCCTGGAGGTTGAGGAATCTGACCTATATTTTATAATTGTAAGATAGTAGAGCCAGGATTTGAACAAACCAGTCTATCTGGCTCCCAGTTGTAATGTCAAGAGAGTCCAGTCTGACAACATTGTATCCAAAGCATCTGGAGACAATCTCTCCAGGCAGGATCACGGCACTGAGCCTTCAAGCTGAAGTCACCAGGAGATCTCCAGAGAACAGCACACCACAGAACGTGTTCATTCATTCTTTCATCCTCTCTTTTTCTTTCTTGCACTCATTGCACAAGCACTAGCCCATGCCTCAGCTGATATGGCATTGAGAAACGCCATCCAGCATCCTTGCTCCTCTGCCCATGAGAACACCGCATCCCCGCTTCATCCCATGAAAGTCATGGAAATGTCCAAAACATTCAGATAAAAGCTTTCGAGGATTGGTATGGGATGAATTTTGCTCCCCAAAAGAAGATGTGAAGTTCCAACCCTGGTACTTCAGAATGTGACCTCATTTGGAAATAGGGTCTTTGTAAATTTAACCAAGTGATGAGGTTGCTTGGGTGGGTTCTCATGTGACAAGACTGATGTTGTTATACAAAGAGGAAACATGGACACAGAAACACAAAAAGGGAAGCCGACATGAAAACACACAAAGGGAAGAGACAGGCATAATGCCACGTGAAGGCAGAGGATTGGAGTGATGTATCTATAAGCTAAGGGTCTTAGTTCATTGTGCTGCTGTAACAAACTACCACAGCCTATGTAATTTACAAAGAACAGACATTTATTTCTCACAGTTCTGGAGGCAGGGAAGTCCAAGATCAAGGTGCTGGCAGGTTTGTTTCTGGTGAAGGTCTGGCCTCTGCTTCTAAGATGGCACCATAAATACTGCACCGTCCCCAGAGGGGAGGAATGCTGTGTCCTCATGTAGCAGAAGGCAGAGGGGTAAGAGGGGAAAAATTCCCTCCTTCAAGCCCTTTTATAAGGCACCTAATCTCATTCATGAGGATGAGATTCAGTCAGTCACTGTATTAGTCCATTTTCACACTGCTGCTAAGGACATACCTGTGATGGGGCAATTTACAAAAGAAAGAGGTCTAATGGAGTTACAGTTCCATGTGGCTGGGGAAGCCTCACAAACATGGTGGGAGGCAAAGAGAAGCAAGTCTTACATGGATGGCAGCAGGCAAAGAGAGAACTTGTGCAGGGAAGCTCCTCTTTTTAAAACCATCAGATCTCATGAGGCTTATTCACTATCATGAGAACAGCATGGGAAAGACTTGCCCCCATGATTCAATTACCTCCCACTGGGTCTCCCCCACAACACATGGGAATTCAAGATGAGATTTGGGTGAGGACACAGCCAAACCATATCAGTCACCTCCCAAAGGCCATACTTTCCAATACTGTTGCACCAGGGATTAAGTTTCAACATGAATTTTGGAAGAAACAAAAACATTCAAACCAAAGCACCAAGAAACACCAATAATTGCTGGAAATGCAACAGAAACTAGGAATAAACAAGAAAAGAGTCCCCTGTAGGTTTTAGATGGGGCATGATCCCGCTGATGCCTTGATTTTGGACTTCCAGCCTCTAGAACTGTGGGATAATAAATGTATCTTGTTTAAGCCAGCCAGTTTGTGGTACTTCACTACAGTAGCCCTAGCAAACAAACACAGAGATGCTCCACACACCCCACCCTCAGCCCTCAAATCTCCCCCTACAAAGCTCAGAAGCATATATGGATATTGCTCTAAGGACTCTCAGATGACCTTTGGCAATAAAGCTAGCCCAGCTCCCCATGTCTCATTCATTTATTTATTCGTTCATTCATTCATTCTCCCCAGTTTTTCAAGTCCCAATTCCATGCCAGACACTATGCTGAGTCATAAATGTGAGAAAAATGCACCTATCATTGGGGAGCTCATATTTGAGAGGGAGATGGGCTAGACAGAGATTCTGGCAGGCAGGATAAAGAGGGTGTCCAGGTGGTTGGAATCCACTGAGGGAGGGGTTAGGGGCCAGACCCTGGCTTTGAAGGAGCTGGGGTGTTAGGCATGCAATCCAGATCCAACAGAGGCTCAGCTAGCAGGACAAGAGTGGTCTAGAAGTCTAAAATGAGAACCAAAGCTTTGGGAGGACAGAGTTGCTAAAATTCCTCCTAAGAATTGCTCTAGAGACCACGAAAGCCTGATCCTATAGTGAAGAGGTAAACAGCACCAAGGTTTTGGAAAGAAAGTCTTATTGTGAAAACTGGACTAAATCTAATCCACTCTCAGTGGTTACATGAAGTAGGAATTTTATAGCCACACACTAGGCTGCTCAGAACTCTCATCTGCCATGGGCACATGGGGCTCGTCTCCCCTTGGAGACTGCTACAGAGGCTGAATGGAGGCTGAAGAACGGCTCATAAATGGCAAAAGCTTGGCAAAGGTGTCTCAAATTTGTAAGCCATCCCAAAATTTTACATGATATTGCCAATGAAGAGTTGCAAAGCAAAAGAATTTTTTCTAAGCTCTCAACAACAACAAAAGAAACTGATCAATCATGCTAGAGGGAATACTGAACCATCTTTGTGTGATTTTTATAGTCTTTCTATAACAGTATCAAAAAATCATTGTCATGTGAAAAGGAAATCAAAGAATGCACAACCAAAAACTTGTAGGATAAAGAGGTATACTAGACAAATTTGCAGGTAGTTAACAAATTATGCTTCTTTCTAGTTTGTGTGCTGAGTTATTTGTTAACTTTTCTTAAAATTAATAGACTCTGGGGTTGTGGGTTTTCTTTTATTTCCCCCCCCCACACCCCGATGCAGTCTCACTCTGTCACCCAGGCTGGAGTGCAGTGGCGTGATCTCAGCTCACTGCAACCTCTACCTCCCAGGTTCAAGCGATTCTCTAGCCTCAGCCTCCCAAGTAGCTGGGATTGCAAGCACGCACCACCAAGTCTGGATAATTTTTGTATTTTTCATAGAAACAGGGTTTCACCATGTTGGCCAGGCTGATCTCGAACTCCTGACCTCAAGTGATCCACCTGCCTCACCCTCCCCAAGTCCTGGGATTACAGGTGTGAGCCACTGCACCTGGCCAACTCTTGGATTTGTTTTTGTGGGTTTTTGTTTTTGCACGGTTTTAAGGTTTACAGAAAAATTGAGCAGAAATTACAAAGTCCCCATATCCTCCCACATACGTACTCCCATCCCAATTTATTTAGCAGTTTTTTGTAAATTTGTAAACTGTTGTGATTGCTTAATCTAAAGAAAAATTTACTTTGTATCTAATTTTTATGTCATTTTGTATTTTTTTATGAAAGGGCCCCAAATCTTACAAGCTTCAGATGCCCCAAAACCTAGACTAGCTTCTCCCGTTGCCTCTTATCTTGGTGTATTCTCACTACGCCACTGTGAGTAGGCATATTAGAGCCGAACTACAGACTGAGCTACAAAAAGGCTGAACAATATAGCCAGACGCCCTGACCAGTGAGTTACCAGGGACCCAGCACTAGTGCCCAAATCCTGCTTGAACAATGTTCTGCCATCCATCCTTTCCTCACTGACAGGCAGCTGCCAGGTCAGGACTTTCGGCTTGCACAGGTTTCCCTAGCTGAGCCCTGAGCTCACCCAACCCAGCTCATCTCTCCAGGTGGGTGCCTGACTTCTTGTCCTCTAGAAACAGACAATCGTGGAAACAGGTCTGTAAACCCTCAGCCACACATCTGGAATTCATAAAGCTCCAAAACCCAAAAGTTTTTCAAAACTCATCAGCAACAAAATCTGACCCAAATAGACAAGCAGTTATTGCTTATCTTTATTTATCTAGTTTTGCGTGAGTATGTAGATGTTTTGCTGTTGGATTTCAAAGCTGCCCCAGACCCTACAGGGATGTTATGTAATAAACACGATATATACTATCATTACTTTCTCAAGTCCACAGCGTTCTGAATTCCGAAGTACATCTGGCCCCAAAAGCATACAAAGGAGTTATAAATTTGTGCATACCCCATAGGATTTTCAGAAGGGCAAAAATGCTAACATACAGCTGTGCATGGTGGCACATACCTATAGTCCAAGCTACATGAGAGGCTGAGGCAGGAGGATCGCTTAAGCCCAGGAGTTGGGCAACACAGCAAGACTCCATCTAGAAAAAAGAAAAATAAAAATGGTAATACATATGCATCAACTTGGAGAATTACAAAGTACTGACCAGATGTAAGTCATGGGGACAGTGGTTGTAACTGTTACTATCAATAGCAGATTCTGGTATAGAAATTCCACCATCATCATATTAAGAGCGGTTACATGAGAAGGAGAAAAAGACCCTCATTTCAATCTAAGCTGTCCACTTGAAATGTTACCTGAGAGCCAAGCATCCCACCTGGACTGGGAAAAACACCACTACATCACACACCTAGATTTTGACAAAGCTCAGTGACCTGCAAGTGTAGCAAGAATCTGAAGTCCATTCCCAGTCTGTGTTATGAGTTGAATTGTGTCCCACCAAAATTCACATGTTGAAGTCCTAAACCCCAGTATCTTCAGAGTGTCACCTTATTTGGGCATAGAGTCTCTACAGAGGTAATCAAGTTAAAATGAGATCATTAGGATGGAACCTAATCCACCATGGCTGGTGTCTTTAAAACAAGGACAAATTTGGACTCAGACACATGCATAGAAGGAAGAAGATGTAAAGAGACACAGGGAGAAGATGGCCTTCTACAAGCCAAGGAAAGAGGTCTGGAATAGACGCTTTCCTCAACAGCCTCTGAAGAAACCCATCCTGACAACACCTGGGTTTTGGACCCCTAGTCTGCTGAACCATGAGTCAATAAATTTCTGTTGTTTAAGCAGCCCAGTCTGTAGTACCACAGTCCTAACAAACTGAAACAGTCGGTATAAAAGCAGCATCTACTTTAGGAATGTG
Source organism: Piliocolobus tephrosceles (assembly GCF_002776525.5). Classification (NCBI taxonomy): domain Eukaryota; kingdom Metazoa; phylum Chordata; class Mammalia; order Primates; family Cercopithecidae; genus Piliocolobus; species Piliocolobus tephrosceles. Next base: position 96,222,905 of record NC_045439.1, on the reverse strand, counting down.
TCACTCCACCTTTATCATTACTCCCATGATAATGCACTGCTGGGCGAGGTGGCTCACACCTGTAATCCCAGCACTTTGGGAGGCCAAGGCAGGACGATCACTGGTCAGAAGTTCAAGACCAACCTGGCCAACATGGCAAAACCCTGTCTCTACAAAAAATAAAAAATAAAAATATTAGCCAGGCACCTGTAACGTCAGCCACTCAGGAGGCTGAGGCAGGAGAATTGCTTGAACCCAGGAGGCGGGGTTGCAGTGAGCCAAGATTGCACCACTGCCCTCCAGCCTGGGCAACAGAGCAAGACTCTGTCTCAAATACATAAAGTCACATGTGTGTCACAGCATATAGGACCATCTCAGTAAATCCAGCTTCAGGTTAAGTCTGCTGTTTACTGGCAGATTTTATCATTCTGCATGTTCTCCTAAAAAGTTAGCTTTGCATAAGAACTCCAATTTACAGCAGAATGAAAGCAGCATAAGGATATCTCTGCTCTTATCTACTTTGGATCTATTCTACTAAGTCAACGGGTTTGAATTTCACCTCCTGTTCCTGCCCATCTGTCAAGTCGACACATTTCAAATGAGTTGAATGAGTATTTACCAAGCTGCTCTAACCACAGTAATCACAATAGTTCCTGCTTACTGAGACCTACTCTGGGTCATGCACTGGGCTGTGCACTTAGAAACATCATGTAACTTAAAGCTCACCACAGGACTGGGAAGTAGTGGTCTTATCTCCATTTTATACATAAAAAAGCTCATCTGCACCACTGAGCACACCACTGAGACAGACACTGCTGCAAACCAAGGAGCTGTGGTCTCCACTCATGAGGACATAGAAATCCTGTTGCTGATGGAGTTTAAATATACAAAATAAGAGAATTACATGATTGGATCCGTACAACAAGCTGTTAAACTGAATATAAGTGGATGTCAAACCTACGATATTATGAGCTCCTCAAAGTACGAGCCGTGTTATGACTTTTTGGTCCTGTGGTTGTCACAGTTCTTGGGATTCAATAAAGATTTATGGAAGGAAAAGGGAAAAAGGGCAAGAGAGAGGAAGATACAAAGAAGTTGGTTCTCCACAAAAAAAGAAAAGGTATCAATGTTCTATCTTGACCTCAAAGCAAAATGGTAGAATTTGGAGCTATCAGGGCAGAAATGAGAGTAGCACATCCAGAAATGGGGGAAAGACAAAGGCCAGACATTGGAAAGAGCAGATAAAATCCATATCCCAGAGAAAGACAGAGGGAAGGACACACTGCCTATAAAGCCGCACTGCATATCTGCTGATTCTCATCCATGAATTCAACCAACAACAAATCAAAAATATTTGGAAAAAATAATAAATGACAATGCAAGAGCCAGTACTTGGGAGGCTGAGGCAGGAGGATCACTTGAACCCGGGAGTTCAAGACCAGCCTGGGAAACCTAATGAGATTCCCATCTCTAAAAAAGTTTAAAATATTAGTTCAGTGTGGTGGTAGGCACCTGTTGTCCCAGATACTTGTGAGGCTAAGGTGGAAAGATGACTTGAGCTCAAGAGTTCAAGGCTGCAGTGAGCTATAATCACCCCACTGCACTCCAGCCTGGGTGACAGAGCAAAACCTGTTACCTACCTAATAACAATACAACCACAAAAAACAATACAAGTTGTAAAATAACTATTTACATAGCATTTTCATTGTATTGGGTTATCTTGAGATGATTTAAAGTAAACAGGAGGATGTACATAAGTTATGCAAATACTATGCCATTTATATCAGGTACTTGAGTATCTATGGATTTTGGTATCCATGGGGATCCTGAACCTAGTCCCCAAATGATACCAAGGGAAAACTGCACTCCATGAACAGGAGGGAAATGCTTTCCTGATCCACATTCAAGGGCTCTTCTGCCAAAGCCCTCTGCTGAGGTGGCCTCACAAAACACATTTTAAAAGCACATCTCGTATCAGAATCTCTAGGGTGGGCAGAATGAGAAGGCCAATCCACACAGATGTATCTCTTTGAGTACCCTTTGCTATGTCTCTTTTTGTGGCATGCTTTTGCAGGTCTTAAAAGCACTATATACCATACACCCAGGTTTTACTCTGTCCTACTGATTAGGGGAAAAACGACCAATTTATTACATGCACACACATACACACATGTGTACACTTCTCCTTAGAGCAGACCTGACTTACTGGATTGGAATATCTTTGCTTGGTGGGGAGGTGGGCTTGCTCATATGCAGTAAAGGGATCTAAAACCACCAAGAGCTATAAAGTCCTCAAGCGAGGTCATCTGTCTTCAACTACACAGGAGCCAACTCCAGTGAGCTGGAAGAGCACCACTGCCCAAACCCATTAAAAAGAAATCATTCTGTCAAATGTCTCCACTGGTATTCAATGGGAATTCTAGGTGCCCATGAACCATAACTTGATTAGTTTAATGATAGGGAATAGAATAACTTACTAAATCCTCTCAGAAGAAGAAATTGACTTTTTTAAAAGATGAAATCTTTGCCTCTGAGAGCCCCAGCTATGTCTGGGTCTTACCCTTCCTGGGCAACAAGTTTCAGCATACTGGTCTGAACTTCTGAGAGTCACCCCTACCTTCTGCGACAGAGACAGAGAGTGAGATATCAGATAAAGTTATCTAGATTTATTTATGTAAAAAGTTTAGAAAATCATCACCCACCTCTGGCCAGCAAAGTGGGTGCCAGCAAAGTGAATTATGCTAATTGCAGCCCTAGACAGGCTCAGCACTGCCTTTAAGTTGGCCTGCCTGAGCTCCACTTCCCAGTGTGGGAAGCCAGCTACTCCACTGAATACAGAGCTTTCTTTCCCATTAAGCAAATATCAAAGCACAAAGGTTATTAATGGCAAGAAATTCCAGGAAACACTGATGTCAGAACTCCGCACATGAGGCTTGTTGGCAGTGCCTATGATCTTACTCCCAGTGCCCTGAGCTGCAGTTTGCCCTGAAGGTACAGCAAGCAGATTAGCTTCCTAGGCTGTGTAATAGACTCTGCTCATCCTAAGGGCCCTGAATTTGTTTCCAGGGATTGTCTGGACACCTGCTGTGTGTTTTATTCTTTGTTCTTGATTTCAAAGGTGGCTCCAAGTCACCTATCCCAGCTCAGACAGAGGAGGGCATGTCAGCTCCTGCCCACCACATGTGATCCTCAGACCTACAGTGCCTAAGCTCTTTCCCCTGGCCCTGCAGAGTATGTAGTGACAGGCTCCCAAAGAGCAGATAACTGTAGTTCCACATTCTCGGGGGATGATTCTAAATAAATGAGACTTGGACTGGCCTACTTACGCTCTTCACCTGAGCCCCAATCTGCTAAGACAGACATTTTCAGCAACCAAGTGTCCACTTGGTTGAGAACAGATGACATGACAGGCAAGGTGCCCACCTGGTTGAGGCAAACAGTCTGCCAAGCAAAGGCCTGCTGGAATAAGGGGTATATGACAATCAGCTTCTTACAACTGGGATGCCAAAAGATTCAGCTGTTCTTCCACGTAATGCTGAGCAGTACCCTGAAGAGCCAGAGGAACAGAGTGATACCACCACAGAGCCAACAAATAGCCGCTGAACGCATGAATGACCTTTCAGCACAACCAGGTCAGCAATCCATGTTTGCCTACTAATTATTTCCTTGTAAAACCCACTGCCTCATTTCATGCAAAATTTAGCTGAATGCATCAAGTGATTAGTGGAGTAAGCCCTCCTACGTGAAGTTTCTAGTAATGGAAGAATTCACGTGGTCACTAATATCTAGTTTACCTTCTCTGAGTGCTGCAGATCAACACCCACCTCCTGCAACCCCCACCACTGCCTGTCAAACCCTGCCTCCCCTGCCCCCCATCCTGCACACCAAACCATCTTCTCCTCTAGCACATCTTAGAACAGATGTGATGGTTTGTAATGTGCCTACTTAAGCTGGACTTCATTTCCCAGAATTCCCTTTTCTATGTTTCCTTTCAGGGTGGACTACAAGAGAGATTCTCAGGAGAGTTAGAAGGCAGAAGGGAGGTACAGCTGCCATTCTGTAGCACATAGTTGTTGCTGATCTGCTGACTCACCCTGTTGGCATGAAGCAGCAGCAGCCACTGGGCTTCCAATTGGTCTCTTCAACCCCTGGATTTTCCTTCCATTTCTCTGTCTCTGGAGTCAGAGTTACGTGTGTTCAGCTCTGTGAGGAAGGCCCTGGCTTCCACAAGATACCCTCATTACCAAGGTCAGAGGCAACAAGAACAGACATGGGATTCTGTTTGTACTTATGGGTTTCCAGCCTGCATGTGATCTTCTGACCCACCCACCTGGAGACTTCAGGCTCTAGCATTAGGCTGAGAGACAGCCTTGCAGAGACCACTTAGGCAGCATCCATAATTTCATAAGCTAATTCCCAATGAAATTGGAATTCCATATAAAATTATATGTTCATGAGTCTGAGTGAACCCTGTCTGATACAACAAGTAAAGGATTTTAGAGACACAACTCCTTACAGAAGGTACAGGCGGAGAGGATCACTAAAGTATAGAAAGCACCTGATACAGATTATGGCATGCAATAAGAGTTCAGTAAACATCAGCCAATTTTAAATGGCCAGGGTGTGTGTGAAAATAAAATGTGAAAATGTTTTGAAAGCTATAAAATACTATTCAAATGCTGCTTTTATTATTACTACAGTTAGTGATATTTCTTATACTATCAGTAATATAGATAATTAAAGAATAGTGGCTGGGCACAGTGGCTCATACCTATAATCCTAGTACTTTGAGAGGCCGAGGCGGGTGGATTGCCTGAGCTCAGGAGTTCAAGACCAGCCTGGGCAACACCGTGAAACCCCACCTCTATTAAAATACAAAAAATTAGCTGGGCATGGTGGCGTGTGCCTGTAGTCCCAGCTACTCAGGAGACAGAATTTCTTGAACCCGGGAGGCAGAGGTTAAAGTGAGCCGAGGTTGCACCTCTGCACTCCAGCCTGGGTGACAGAGCGAGACTCCGTCTCCAAAAAGGAAAAAAAAAAAGAATATTGATGCAAATATTTGAGGAAAAAATACCTAATTCTTTTGGATTAGTCACACAGCATTTGGAATACATATTTCTATACTGAATAGCACCTATATCAACCACACCAAAATGGCTCTGCTGTGATTAGAACTCCTTCCCCTAAGGCTCACACAGGTTCCCAGGCCAGTCTCAGCATGGGCAGCGGATATGCAGATTACCACCTTCCTACTTTTCCCACCCAGTGCAAATTTCAATTAAGTCATGTTTCCAGAACTGGGATCCAATAGCCAGATCCCACTGTTGGGCTTCTACCTTATGAGCCAAATAGTCATATGTCCAAACACACTCAATACTTAAGTGTCTTCCAAGAGTTGAAGAACTAGCCACATACATTTTCTTCCCTCCATCTGGGAATGAGTCCTGTCTTTCATTTTCATTTCTGCTCTTTAATTCTTTGCCAACTACTCCTTTTCCTACAGACACAGCTAATTGACTAGGGTGCTAGTACCATCCTCCCTATTCCACAAGACCTGATGTATTTGCTGCCTTCTTGGGGTAGATCTCCTGAAATGACTGCCATTTCCCACCAAGCCCCAGAGAATTTCACTGATGTCTGTGCAGCTACAGGATGGGATGGCCTGGAATAGACCACTTCTAGAAGTAAGAATCAAGTATCTCTGCCTCTTTAGAACTGTGGCTGGTCTATTCAGGACCCTGTTCCAGTGCAGTCAAAGAGGCCAAGTTAGTCTTCCCTGGTTAACTCCCCCTCCCCATGATGCCACATAGAAGACAGAATCATAATCCCTTACAGCTTAAGTGTATCTTAGTTACCTCAGTTCTAGTCTCACAACATTGAAAGACCCCTGAGATAGGATCAGGGAGGTGTCTGTGCTTCAGGAAAAACTTTCAGTAATTGGATCTTAATTCTAACAAGTCAACCGAAGAAGACACCTTTAAAACAATCAGGAAAATTTTAATACAGGCAGTATATTCAATGCTGTTAAGGAAACTACTGTGAATTGTTTTGGGTGTGATAATTATTATTTACTGGTGAAATAAAGGATTTGCTTTAAATAGCCCAGAAAATGAGGGAGGGCAAGAGATAAGATGGGCACAACGATGATAATCATTGGATCGGGGTAAGGATACGCAGAGATTCGTAAAGTTATTCTCTATGTTTCGTATCTTTGAAAGTTTCCATAATAAAAGTTTTGTTTATTTGTGAAAAACATACAGAGACTTTCTACTCAGGTGAATTTCTACCCTCTCAGTGCCAGTGAGGATCCCAACTCCAGTCGCAAAATGAGACTCCAACATGGGGAGAGAAGACCTGGACCTTCTCTATCAAGAGGAAGAAGAGGCCAGGAGAGAAGGGACATGGAGCCTGAGGTCCTCTCTCAAAGCTTCCTCTCCCTGGATTCTGAAAGCTGCTGCTTATTGACCAATTTTTAGTGGCTGCTGCCAGGACTATCAGACCCTAAGTGAAAGTAAGGAGTAGAAATAAGAATGCATAAAGCTGTTTGGAATTATTTTTAACAAGTTTACTTTTATTATATCTTGAAATAGAGGTGTAGTATCATAAATGTATTTAAAGTGAAAGAATGGTTACTGTTAGAGGAAGCAATAAAACATGCTATCAGGTTCAAATCACACTCAAATATTAAAAACATATAGGCAACAAAAACTACTATCCACATTAGGTTCAACTATTAATATGAAATAGAACCACCATCTGCACCGTCAAACAGAGAATTTTTCACTTTCAGATTATATTGTTACCCAATAAAAAAGCTAGTATATTTTGAGTCCTAATGGAGTTCTCAAGGCATCTAAGCCAAAGTTAAGATTTCCAAGGGAAAACATTCTTGCAAAATCTCACGTCACCTTTTTTTAAATAGATAACAAACTTCAGCTTTCTTTCACAGTGCGGTAGACTCACCCTGCACAGTGGATCGTGTGCATGTATATAAATCTTCATCTGTCTTTTGCTGTGAGATGACAGTCCCATTAAGATGCCATCAGCCCCTCTTGTTCAATGGTCACCGAGTCTTTCAATCAACAAATATGTATTAAGTTGCTGCAATGTTTCAGACACTCCCAGAGGCAAAGGCTGCAAGGAAATGGTCTATATTCAGTGATGCAGTGAGGAAAGTAACATTTGAATAACCTTTTTTTTTTTTTTTTTTTTTGCAGTTTACAAAGTACGAAGAACAGAACTCTCTTTTGTCTTGAGGAAAGCTCTGAATCTGTGTCCTCATTTGAAAAAGAAGGATAATACCATCATCTAGCTGAACAGTGTGGTTTGCTTTTTGTTTCATTTTGTTTTCATTCAGAAGATATTTGTTGAGTAACCGCTTTGCATCAGGCACTATATTTCTATTGATATCACAGACAATTGCTATAATAAGCCAATGAACTGTGACAGCACCTAGCACCCAGACTGGCAGAGTGGAAGCTCCCTAAACACCCATTCCATTCCTATTCATTTTTTCATTGGATCTGTCCAGGGACCTCCTCCGAGCCTACTTTCCCAGCCTGTGTCTTTGACAATGATTCAATCTCTCTCCTACCACTCTGCCTTGGGCCTCACAGCACAGGCCAGCATGGGAAGCATCCGGTATCCAAATAGCACCGTGATGGGCAGGGCTCCCACCCATCTCAGCCCAGCCCTACCAGCACCTCCCAGACAGGATGGTAGACCAGCGACTGGAGTCAGAAGGAGCAATGCAGGTCTGTCGTATTGAATTAGATAGATGAAAACTTCTGTTTCAGATGCTGCTGAAATCTTGGGAAACACTTGAATAAGCAATACTTTGTGTTTTCTCACAAGAAGTAGGACTGGCCCACAGAAAAGACTCCCTCAGAGCCTGCAGGGGGGCTGGGCAGGCTCTGAATGCCAAAGCAGGCTTTCCCACTGGAAACCAAGGGCTTCCCACTCCCCAGCCATTAGAAACACCAATCCCTTTTTCCCTGTCGCATTGTGTCAGCGTTCACTTCTGACCAAGAAACCCCATTAATTTTCTGTGATGGACATCCCAAATGACATCACTTCAGTTCTTTGAAATTCAAAGTGCCGGATTAATGAACCACAAACTTCAAGCAAATTGGCTGCACAATCCATCACATCTGACTGCAGCTTTACCACTACCTCAAATTCCAAAGAGCGGCATAAATTTCCCAAGCTCTTTTGAAAATGAATACAGAAGCCCGAAACAGCAGCCCACACTGCGTTCATCCTTTCTACAAATGTTGTGTCTTCTATGTGATGGAAATTAAATGGTCCCATTCTCCACCTGGCATTTTATTGATATAAATTTAACCTGTTCAAATGTTGTATTAAATTCCAGTCTTTTCCAGAATAAACTACATTTAATTCCTCATTCCACCAGTCTATTGAAAATCTCCCTCTTGGCAGTCTTTCAGAAAAGCTATATGAATTGCAAACTCTTTGAAATTTTGTTGAAGTATTAAGAACACTACTTATCCACATATTCAACTGAGGCCTTTTTATTCCATTCCATTTCCCCAAACTCCTTTATATAATGTCAGAGCCACAAAAACCAGAAGCAGTGACTGGGCACAGCCATTCACCTTTCCTTCAGCAGCGAAAATGGCATTAAGGTTCGTGAATGAAAAAATATAGATCAAACTAATTACCTCCTTTTTTCCCCAAAGTAAAAGACAATCTAACACCATTCTTTTGGACATAATGCCATTTATTTCACATAAGGGGGTTTTTGTGTGCTCAGAAAAGATGATATTTAATACATGTGAATCAAAATCCAGATTAGCTAATTAACTGATATCTGAGAATGAAATGAAGAATCAATATGCTATGAAAATTGTCAAAAGCACAGAAGAAATGTCATGCCAGGTGAGACTAGTCCATGGGGTTCAGAGTTTTCTCTGCCAGTGAAACAAAAGATTTTTTTTTTTTTTTTTTTTTTTTTTTTTTAAGACGGAGTTTTTCTCTTGTCACCCAGGCTGGAGTGCGATGGCACGATCTCAGCTCACTGCAATCTCTGCCTCCTGGGTTCAAGCAATTCTCCTGCCTCAGCCTCCCGAGTAGCTGAGATTACAGGTGCCCATCACTATGCCCAGCTAATTTTTTTATTTTTAGTAGAGACAGGGTTTCACCATGTTGACCAGTCTGGTCTTGAACTCCTGACCTCAAGTGATCCACTCACCTCGGTCTCCCAAAGTGCTGGGATTGCAGGCATGAGCCACCGCGCCCGGCCCTGTTTTTGTTTTTTGTTTGTTTGGTTGGTTTTTGTTTTTTTTTTTTGTTTGTTTGTTTGTTTGTTTTTTCCCAAAAGCACAGTAGAATAAAACTTTGGTTAGTTGAAATCACCAGAAAATGAATCATTGCCAGATAGTCAAGTTTTCCAGATAGCTGAAGGTAATTTCTTCAAATCACAAAAATGTTTTCTTTAGCTTAAATGTTTCTCTGCCCTCCTATATAGAGTGCATTTATCCAACATTGCTTGGTCATTCAGTCATCACTATGAGCACCAAAAATTATTTACCAAAGGCCTAAGGACTTGCTGAATGGTGGTGGGGTATTTGCCCCTTCATTAAATTGCCCCAAACTGTTGTCCTGGATGTACCTGACAGTGACATCTGGCTTGAGTTCAGTATTTCCTCTCAGGTAGACTCCAGAAGGCTCATTTTCGGAAAGGTGATGTTGGGATGGACTATCAAGGTATCACCTTTAATGATGAAGGATTTACCTCGCCCAAATCCCCAACCCTTAGTAAGAATTGGCTAAGACATTCATCATGTAGAATGTATCCAATCTAGTGGTTCCAACCTTTTTTCTTTTTTGGTAGAAGCAGGCAAATGAAGAGGTCATTTCTTTAATAGTCATGGTCACCTACAAGATATGATGGGGAAAACCAGTCCTAACCGATTCAATCTTGAGTTACAGAGGAGGAAGGGCAGAAAATGAGAATCTTTTTTAATTTTTAATTTCAATTAATTTTTATTTCTATATTCTGTATTTAGTTACCAAATTTGTTTAGCTACATTCAGTAATTTTATATTTAGTGATTTATTATTCCTTTTCTTCCTTTACTCTTAGGTTTTTTTTTATTATTATTAGTATAATACTTTAAGTTCTAGGGTACATGTGCACAATGTGCAGGTTTGTTACATATGTATACATGTGCCATGTTGGTGTGCTGCACCCATTAACTGGTCATTTACATTAGGTATATCTCCTAATGCTATCCCTCCCCCCAACCCCCCACAACAGGACCTGGTGTGTGATGATCCCCTTCCTGTGTCCAAGTGATCTCATTGTTCAATTCCCACCTATGAGTGAGAACATGCAGTATTTGGTTTTCTTTTCTTGTAAGTTTCCTGAGAATGATGGTTTCCAGCTGCATCCATGTCCCTACAAAGGACACGAACTCATTCTTTTATATGGCTGCATAGTATTCCATGGTGTATATGTGCCACATTTTCTTCATCCAGTCTGTCACTGATGGACATTTGGGTTGATTCCAAGTCTTTGCTATTGTAAATAGTGCCACAATAAACATATATCTGCATGTGTCTTTATAACAGCATGACTTATAATCCTTTGGATATATCCCCAGCCATGGGATGGCTGGGTCAAATGGTATTTCTAGTTCTAGATACTCGAGGAGTCGCCATACTGTTTTCCACAATGGTTGAACTAGTTTACAGTCCCACCAACAGTGTAAAAGTGTTCCTATTTCTCCACATCCTCTCCAGCACCTGTTGTTTCCTGATTTTTTAATGATTGCCATTCTAACTGGTGTGAGACGGTATCTCATTGTGGTTTTGATTTGCATTTCTCTGATGGCCAGTGATGATGAGCATTTTTTCATGTGTCTGTTGGCTGTATGAATGTCTTCTTTTGAGAAGTGTCTGTTCATATCCTTTCCCCAATTTTTGATGGGGTTGCTTTTTTCTCATAAATTTGTTTGAGTTCTTTATAGGTTCTGGATATTAGCCCTTTGTCAGATGAGTAGATTGCAAAACTTTTCTCCCATTCTGTAGGTTGCCTGTTCACTCTGATGGTAGTTTCTTTTGCTATGTAGAAGCTCTTTAGTTTAATTAGAACCCATTTGTCAATTTTGGCTTTTGTTGCCATTGCTTTTGGTGTTTTAGACATGAAGTCCTTGCCCATGCCTATGTCCTGAATGGTATTACCTAGGTTGTTTTCTAGGGTTTTTATGGTTTTAGGTCTAACATTTAAATCTCTAATCCATCTTGAATTAATTTTTGTATAAGGAGTAAGGAAAGGATCCAGTTTCAGCTTTCTACTTATGGCTAGCCAATTTTCCCAGCACCATTTATTAAATAGGGAATCCTTTCCCCATTTCTTGTTTCTCTCAGGTTTGTCAAAGATCAGATGGCTATAGATGTGTGGTATTATTTCTGAGGGCTCTGTTCGGTTCCATTGGTCTATATCTCTGTTTTGGTACCAGTACCATGCTGTTTTGGTTACTGTAGCCTTGTAGTATAGTTTGAAGTCAGGTAGCGTGATGCCTCCAGCTTTATTCTTTTGGCTTAGGATTGTCTTGGCAATGTGGGGTCTTTTTTGGTTCCATATGAACTTTAAAGCAGTTTTTCCAATTCTGTGAAGAAAGTCATTGGTAGCTTAATGGGAATGGCATTGAATCTATAAATTATCTTGGGCAGTATGGCCATTTTCACAATATTGATTCTTCCTATCAATTAGCATGGTATGTTCTTTCATTTGTTTGTGTCTTCTTTTACTTCACTGAGCAGTGGTTTGTAGTTCTCCCTGAAGAGATCCTTCACATCCCTTGTAAGTTGGATTCCTAGGTATTTTATTCTCTTTGAAGCTATTGTGAATGGGAGTTCATTCATGATTTGGCTCTCTGTTTGTTACTGGTGTAAAAGAATGCTTGTGATTTTTGCACATTGATTTTGTATCCTGAGACTTTGCTGAAGTTGCTTATCAGCTTAAGGAGATTTTGGGCTGAGATGATGGGGTTTTACAAATATACAATCATGTCATCTGCAAACAGGGACAATTTGACTTCTTCTTTTCCTAACTGAATACCCTTTATTTCTTTCTCTTGCCTGATTGCCCTAGCCAGAACTTCCAACACTATGTTGAATACGAGTGGTGAGAGAGGACATCCCTGTCTTGTGCCAGTTTTCAAAGGGAATGCTTCCAGTTTTTGCCCATTCAGTATGATAGTGGCTGTGGGTTTGTCACAAATAGCTCTTATTATTTAGAGATACATTCCATCAATACCACATTTGTTGAGTTTTTAGCATGAAGGGCTGTTGAATTTTGTCAAAGTCTTTTTCTGCATCTATTGAGATAATCATGTGTTTTTTGTCATTGGTTCTGTTTATATGCTGGATTATGTTTATTGATTTGCATATGTTGAACCAGACTTGCATCCCAGGGATGAAGCCTGCTTGATCATGGTGGACAAGCTTTTTGATGTGCTGCTGGATTTGGTTTGCCAGTATTTTATTGAGGATTTTTGCATCGATGTTCATCAGGGATATTGGTCTAAAGTTCTCTTTTTTTGTTGTATCTCTGTCAGACTTTGGTATTAGGATGATGTTGGCCTCATAAAATGAGTTAGGGAGGATTCCCTCTTTTTCTATTGATTGGAATAGTTTCAGAAGGAATGGTACCAACTCCTCCTTGTAACTCTGGTAGAATTCGGCTGTGAATCTGTCTGGTCCTGGACTTTTTCTTGTTGGTAGGCTATTAATTATTTCCTCAATTTCAGAGCCTGCTATTGATCTATTCAGGGATTCAACTTCTTCCTGGTTTAGTCTTGAGAGAGCATAAGTGTCCAGGAAATTATCCATTTCTTCTAGGTTTTCTAGTTTATTTGCATAGAGGTGTTTATAGTATTCTCTGATGGTAGTTTGTATTTCTGTGGAGCAGTGGTGATATCCTCTTTATCATTTTTTATTGTGTCTATTCAATTCTTCTCTCTTTTCTTCTTTATTAGTCTTGCTAGTGGTCTCTCAATTTTGTTGATCTTTTCAAAAAACCAGCTCCTGGATTCATTGATTTTTTGGAGGGTTTTTTGTGTCTCTATCTCCTTCAGTTCTGCTCTGATCTTAGTTATTTCTTGCCTTCTGCTAGCTTTTGAATGTGTTTGCTCTTGCTTCTCTAGTTCTTTTAATTGTGATGTTAGGGTGTCAATTTTAGGTCTTTCCTGCTTTCTCTTGTGGGCATTTAGTGCTATAAATTTCCCTCTACACACCGCTTTAAATGTGTCCCAGAGATTCTGGTATGATGTATCTTTGTTCTCATTGGTTTCAAAGAATGTCTTTATTTCTGCCTTCATTTTATTATGTACCTAGTAGTCATTCAGGAGCAGGTTGTTCAGTTTCCATGTAGTTGAGCGGGTTTGATTGAGTTTCTTAGTCCTGAATTCTAGTTTGATTGCACTGTGGTCTGAGAGACAGTTTGTTATAATTTCTGTTCTTTTACATTTGCTGAGGAGTGCTTTACTTCCAACTATGTGATCGATTTTGGACTAAGTGTGATGTGTGCTGAGAAGAATGTATATTCTGTTGATTTGGGGTGGAGAGTTCTGCAGATGTCTGTTAGGTCCACTTGGTGCAGAGTTGAGTTCAATTCCTGGATATCATTGTTAACTTTCTGTCTTGATGATCTGTCTAATGTTGACAGTGGGGTGTTAAAGTCTCCCATTATTATTGTATGGCAGTCTAAGTCTCTTTGTAAGTCTCTAAGAACTTGCTTTATGAATCTGGGTGCTGCTGTATTGGGTGCATATATATTTAGGATAGTTAGCTCTTCCTCATGAATTGATCCCTTTACCATTATGTAATGGCCTTCTTTGTCTCTTTTGATCTTTGATGGTTTAAAGTCTGTTTTATCAGAGACTAGGATTGCAACCCCTGCTTTTTTGTTTTCCATTTGCTTGGTAGATCTTCCTCCACCCCTTTATTTTGAGGCTATGTGTGTCTCTGCATGTGAGATGGGTCTCCTGAATACAGCAAACTGATGGGTCTTGACTCTTTATCCAATTTTCCAGTCTGTGTCTTTTAATTGGAGCATTTAGTCCATTTACATTTAAGGTTAATATTGTTATATGTGAACTTGATCCTGTCATTATGATATTAGCTGGTTATTTTGCTCACTAGTTGGTGCAGTTTCTTCCTAGCATCAATGGTCTTTACATTTTGGCAGGTTTTTGCAATAGCTGATACCTGTTGTTCCTTTCCATGTTTAGTGCTTCCTTCAGGAAGGCCTGCTTTTGTAGGGCAGGCCTGGTGACAAAATCTCTAAGCATTTGCTTGTCTGTAAAGGATTTTATTTCTCCTTCACTTATGAAACTTAGTTTGGCTGGATATGAAATTCTGGGTTGAAAATTCTTTTATTTGAGAATGTTGTATATTGGCCCCCACTCTCTTCTGGCTTGGAGAGTTTCTGCCGAGAGATCTGCTGTTAGTCTGATGGGCTTCCCTTTGTGTGTAACCCAACCTTTCTCTCTGGCTGCCCTTAACATTTTTTCCTTCATTTCAACTTTGGCGAATCTGACAATTATGTGTCTTGGAGTTGCTCTTCTCGAGGAGTATCTTTGTGGCATTCTCTGTATTTCCTGAATTTGAATGTTGGCCTGCCTTACTAGGTTGGGGAAGTTCTCCTGGATGATATCCTGCAGAGTGTTTTCCAACTTGATTCCATTTTCCCCGTCACTTTCAGGCACACCAATCAGACGTAGATTTGGTCTTTTCACATAATCCCATCTTTCTTGGAGGCTTTGTTCATTTTTTTTTCCTTTTTTCTCTACATTTCTCTTCTTGATTCATTTCATTCATTTGATCTTCAATCGCTGATACTCTTTCTTCCAGTTGATCAAGTCGGCTACTGAAGCTTGTGCATTTGTCATGTAGTTCTTGTGTTATGGTTTTCATCTCTATCAGTCCTCTTAAGGCCTTCTCTGCATTGATTATTCTAGTTATCTATTCATCCATTCTTTTTTCAACATTTTTACTTTCTTTGCACTGGTTACGTAGTTCCTCCTTTAGCTCTGAGAAGTCTGATCGACTGAAGCCTTCTTCTCTCAACTCGTCAAAGTCATTCTCCATCCAGCTTTGTTCCATTGCTGGCGATGAGCTTTGTTACTTTGGAGGGGGAGATGCGCTCTGACTTTTTGAATTTCCAGCTTTTCTGCACTGCTTTTTCCCCATCTTTGTGGTTTTATCTGCCTTTGGTCTTTGATGACGGTGATGTACTGATGGGGTTTTGGTGTGGGTGTCCTTTACTGTTTGTTAGTTTTCCTTCTAACAGTCAGGACCCTGAGCTGTAGGTCTGTTGGAGTTTGCTTGAGGTCCACTCCAGACCCTGTTTGCCTGGGTATCATCAGCAGAGGCTGCAGAAGATAGAATATTGCTGAACAGTGAGTATTGCTGTCTGATTCTTGCTCTGGAAGCTTCGTCTCAGGGGTGTACCCCATCGTGTGAGGTGTGAGGTGTCGGTCTGCACCTAGTGGGGGATGTCTCCCAGTTAGGCTACTCAGGGGTCAGGGACCCACTTGAGCAGGCAGCCTGTCTGTTCTCAGATCTCAGCCTCCATGCTGGGAGATCCACTGCTGTCTTCAAAGCTGTCAGACAGGGGCATTTATCTCTGCCAAGGTTTCTGATGCATTTTGTTTAGCTATGCCCTGTCCCCAGAGGAGGAGTCTACAGAGGCAGGCAGGCCTCCTTGAGGTGTGGTGGGCTCCACCCAATTCGAGCTTCCTGGTGGCTTTGTTTACCTACTTAAGCCTCAGCAATGGTGGGTGCCCCTCCCCCAGCCTTGCTGCCACCTTGCAGTTAGATCTCAGACTGCTGTGCCAGCAATGAGGGAGGCTCCATGGGTGTGGGACCCTCTGGGCCAGGTGTGGGATATAATCTCCTGGTGTGCCGTTTGCTAAGACCCTTGGTAAAAGGCAGTATTAGGGTGGGAGTTACCCGATTTTCCACGTGTTGTGTGTCTCAACTTCCTTTGGCTAGGAAAAGGAATTCCCTTTCCCTTTGCACTTCCCAGGTGAGGGAATGCCTCACCCTGCTTCAGCTCTCGCTGGTCAGGCTGCCCCTGCAGACCAGCATCGACTGTCCGACATGCCCCAGTGAGATGAACTCAGTACCTCAGTTGAAAACGCAGAAATCACCCATCTTCTGTGTCACTCATGCTGGGAGCTGGAGGCTGGAGCTGTTCCCATTCAACCATCTTGGGCACACCCCCCGAAAATTAGATGCTTAAAAGTTTGCTGGCTGTGGCGGTCAAATGCCTCATGGGAAAATCTAGAGAACCATAGAAAAAAGTAAGCCATAGAAAAAGTCCAGGCTAACAGAGGGAATGGGAAACATCAATATCACTGAAGGGTTTCCAGGTACTACTTCAAGATAAACCAATTCATTAATCTAACTACTGCAGTAACATCTCCATCTTTCTGGCTTGTAAAATATTTTAACAGTACCAACTTCCAAATGTTCATACGTGTACGTCAATGCATACAAATTTTCTAGAAACTTGAAGCCATTTAAAGTGATTAGAAACTTATTATTTTCCCATTTCATATGTAAGTCTTTTCAAAGTAGACCACATGGCTTCTTGCCTACTTAGACAGGAGTAGGCAAGAAGTTGAAGAGTCTCAACCACTCTTCTCTCAGTGTCCATGAGTACTTGACCATGGAGCAATTGGTCAACATTCCTTGGGATTTCTCCCCAGCTGAGCCACTTTGAGAACATGTATTAATGTTTCTGTACTTGAAAAACACAGAACAGTACCTACACCTCATAAAGTTGCTGTGATCATCAAATTAGATCATGTAAGTAACTAGACAAGCATGTTATATTCACAAAGAAGATTCTTGACATCCATATCAATTTATTCTGGATTATGTGCCTTCTTTATTTCTTGCTTTTGCTTCTCAATTTTCTTCTGTGTTCGGCCTGAACATGTAGCTGTCATCCATCCCTTTTCATGTTTTCAGACATCGTGTTTCTTCTATTTTTTTTTTTTTTTTTTTTTTTTTTTTTTGGAGGTGGGGAGACAGAGTCTCACTCTATCTCCAGGCTAGCATACAGTGGCACAATCTTGGTTCACTGCAACCTCCACCTCCCGGGTTCAAACAGTTCTCCTGCCTCAGCCTCCCGAGTAGCTGAGGCTACAGGTACGCACTTCCATGCCCAGCTAATTTTTGTATTTTTAGTAGAGATGTGTTTCACCATGTTGGCCAGGATGGTCTCCATCTCTTGATCTTGTGATCCACCCGCCTTGGCCTCCCAAAGTGCTAGTTGTTTCTTATTTTCTATGGGTTGTCAAAATGAACTGAAGGCTCTTAAACTTGTGTGTAAAACAAGATAAAGTAGGTCCTGAGTTAGGGTCTCCTCTCTGGCCTAAAACCCCTCATGAGATTTGGTGGTGGTTATTTCTGATACCCAGTGGTCTTCTCTCATTACTCAATGGTAGTGATTTCCAGGAGTGTGACCCTGGATATGTGATAGAAGACTGTGTCTCATGTCATTATCTCAAAATCGTTCATGTTATCAGTTTTGTCCAAAGATTAGGACCTGGAATAAATGGATATTTATGAAACAATTTTTTTCAAAATGTTGAGGTTAAAGAAAGCACACAACTTCATTTACAAAGTATTTTTTGTTTTGTTTTGTTTTTTAAGACAGTCTCACTCTTTCACGCAGGATAGAGTGCAATGGCATGATCTTAGCTCATTGCAACCTCTGCCTCCCAGGTTCAAGCGATTCTCCTGCCTCAGCCTCAAGTAGCTGGGACTACAGGTGCATGCTACCACACCTGGCTAATTTTTGTATTTTTAGTAGAGACAGGGTTTCACCACATTGGCCAGGCTGGTCTCAACTCCTGACCTCAGGTGATCCACCTGCTTCAGTCTCCCCAAGTGCTAGGACTACAAGCCTGAGCCACCGTGTCCAGCCTCACAAACTATTTTTTATTTAAATACTTGAATCTAGTCAAGCCTCTAGCCCTAATTCTCTTTGTATAGAGGGGAGGAGAAAATGTAGTAGATAAAAAATGGATTAACCAAACACAATGTGGTAACTGTTTAAAATCTTATGTAAAGAATCTAATCAAAAGAACAGGACTTCAAGACACCCATGGAGCATTCAGCATGGAAGAGGCCCCCTGTGATATTAAGAAATAATGGCTAATTGTGTTGGGGTGATAAGGTTGTGGTTTTTTTTAGTCTATCTATTGAGGGTACATACAGATGTATTCACAGGTGAATGACATGATGCTTGAAATTTCCTTTATGGTACTTCAGCCAAAACAAACAAACAAAAAGTGGGCACCTGTAGTCCCAGCTACTCAGGAGGCTAAGGCAGGAGAATGGTGTGAATCCAGGACGTGGGGCTTGCAGCGAGCCGAGATTGCGCCACCGCACTGCAGCCTGAGTGACAGAGCGAGACTCCGTCTCAAAAAAAAAAAAAAGTGTGTGTGTGTGTTGGATGGGGCGGGACGGGGGGTTAACACCCCGGGAAGTAAACAAAAATAGCAGAATATTGATAAGTATTGAAGCTGGCATAGGGTACCTAGGGTTTATCATACTGTTCTATCTAGTAAGGTTGAAATGTTTCCAAATGAGTCTTCAAATTTATAGACCGACTCATTTTTGGAACATGATGTTATCTAACACATAAAGCATCATGCTCCCCGGGATGCAAAGCTAACTGAAATCTCAATCAGTCAAGACATCCATCAGCACTCATTGAATACCTACTGTGCACCCAGCCAGGAAGCTCTGAAAGGTCAAGGCCATTAGAAACAGTCCCAATGCAGCCTTTGACACTTGAATGCATTTATTTCCATTTAATCAATTTTGCAAAATCATGGTCACAATGAGATTCTCATTTAGGGTTAGCACAGGTTGAGAGACAAAGTCAATGGGTCATTTTACCTTGTAGCAAATCAAGTATTTTTAATATATAGCAATGAGTAAATGTGGCATCAATTATTGAAGTGAATGGAAATTGATATAATGACACAGCTCCCCTATCTCAGTCTTCTCTGACTTCAGTTCCTTTGCTCTTTCAAATTTGTTAAGCACTGCTAACACTATTTTTGGAATCCCTCATTAATTCCAAATAAAGAGTCTTGGTTCTTTAATAGATTGGTTCTAGCGAAAGCAGCATGTACCTGAAAATCAGGAGGTAGGACTCCTGCCCATGATTCTGCCAGCAACACAATGTGTGGCTTAGGAGAGTCACTTCTCTGCTCTGAGTCTCAGTTTCCCCACATAGGAAATAGGGCTAGTTGTACCTGGCACACATCTTATAGGGATTATATAAATTATACCTGCCCCCATGTTATAGGGAGCAAGCAAAAATACACAAGATGGGTAGGAAATAACATTTAATAACTTAAGAGATGGGAACTGAGTAAATTCAAGATACCCATGTCCTGAGTTCAAGCCTTCCTAGTCTTCATGAAGCAAAACTATTGTCCTAACAGAAATCCTTGCCGAGTCGCCTTCACATTCACTTGGAAGCTGGAGACCTGTCCGTTCACCCTTGTACCCTGAAATGTGGATACAGTGGCAGAATGCCCTAGAGGATCCAGGAGTGATACAGGAATGACTTCATCCCTAGTTAACCCCAGAGGTGGCTGATGCCACCATATTCAACCATATTCTTCAACTCCCCCGCGGGTGACAGTGGCTCACTGCAGCAGGATAAGTAGGGGGAGACTGCCTCGTTCAGCAGGGCACGTCTGAGTCTCCAGCAGTGGCTTTTTTATGAGTTCCCCTTGGCAGCGCTTCTCTAGGACTCCTTTACTGTGTAACAGATATGACTGCTGCAAAATATCAGAACCAGATTCACCCTAAGTATATGGGAGTGGTGTTTGTGTTCAAGCAACAGACACAAGCAGTTACCCTGTGACCAATCTCCATAGATAAATTCTCCGTAGACATAGATAGACCCAGTGATCCAGATAAAGGAAAACAAGGAAATGAATTTCATCTCTAACAGGGTCATTAAAACCTTGAAAGTGGCACCTAGGAGAACTGGGAGGCTGTTCAGGGTAAAGGTGAGTAGTGGCCCCCCATTAACATTGAGGAGTGCAGTGGCCAGGAACCACCTCTAATGACTTTCCCTGGAAAACTCAAGCCCTAACAGGACAATAGGTAGGAAGGTGGCCTCAGACTTCCCAGTGGATGGGTCTGGAGTCAGAGGCAATACCTTTGAGCTCACATCTGTTGATCACCCCTGCCTTGAGTTGAGCTCCAGTTTGCCCACCCACAGGGCCACCCATTCCCCTCCCTCTCCCCCCACTCAACCTTCCAGCTTCCTCATTCCTTCTTTCCCAGGCATCCTCACAGACTGAGGCCACTGCTCCGAGAATATTTCATGACTCTGATTTTCTATTATCTAATAAACAAAAGCAAATCTTTACCCTCTCTGCCTGCCCCTTCCCATTCTCATTCTGAATTAGACTTAGAAAATCACAAAGCTAGTGGCTGGGTGTAGTGGTTCACACCTGTAATCCCAGGATTTTGGGAGGCCAAGGTGGTTAGATCACATGAGATCAGGAGTTCAAGACCAGCCTGGCCAACATGGCAAAACCCTGTATCAACTAACAATTAAAAAATTGGCCGAGCATGATGGTGCATGCCTGTAATCGCAGCTACTCGGGAGGCTGAGACACAAGAATCGCTTGAACGCAGGAGGCAGAGGTTGCAGTGAGCCAAGATTGTGCCACTGCACTGTAGCCTCGGTGACAGAGTAAAACCCTGTCTCAATAAATAAATAATTTTTTAAAGATAATCACAAAGCTAGAGGAGTCTCTAGGAAACCACATGGTCCAATTGTGTCCCTTGGTTCTGGTTTGCTCAGATCTTGGGCAAATAACTCACTGCCCCTACCTCAAATATTTGTTACTAATTCCATTTGTTAGTAACTCCAAATGTTTCCATTTAGCTTCTCTCCCTGGATTTGGGGTACACACTGAGCAGAATTGAAAATACCTCGGTGACAGCTGCAATCCGGAGCGATTTGGAGAACTCAAGGCTCCACACTGCAAGATGGGGTGATAGATGGGCCCTGAAAATAGAACCCATCTGATGACCTGGAATGAAACACCAGCAGCAGCTGACACTTCCCCAGCCCACTTGCATGGCACATACCGGGCTCCTGGGTAGAACGGACCAAACTGTGCAAACAGGCAGATATAAATTGGAGGCAGCTTTCTGTATTGACAAGCCTGTCATCCACTTCTGTCCAGACACCCAAATGCATATCACATGGCAGAGACCCACGGTGAGATTTTGATCCTTAGGCAGATAGCCAATGAAAGACTTATCTAATGCAAAGTAAATGTGGAGCACAGGAGGCTGCTGCAGAAGGCAGCTCATGGCTCACACTCCAGCACTCATGCATCCACCCCTCACTTTAACATGAGGATCAGTGGCTGAAAGAGTTAATTACAGAGGAGGCCCAGGAGGCTGCTCCCACTGTGGCCTTTTCTCCCTTCCTTTTACATGTTGGGAGGGGCTTAGAAAATGATTTCTTGCTACATCAGTCCCAAAATAGATATTCTCCATATAAGTTATCATTTTTACCATGGCAAGATGCTAAACAAAATTTTTCCCTTTTACGTGTGTTTTTGAAAGATAAAAACCCCCTGGGAAAAGGTTTCCCCATAGTGCGCCACAGAGAGCAGAGGACAGCAAGTGAAAGTGCCCGTTGCTGAGTCTTCACCAGGTCACAGTGAATCACGGATGGCAAATAAACACGCAGACCACGCTGCAGAGCCAGCTCCCCTTCAGGCATCTCTGAGGGCAGCTTCTGTAGTCCTGAGCTTCTGACTGGCCATTCCCAAACTCACCGTGAGTTGGGGGATGCAGGTATCGCCTGGCCTAGATCCCAAAGCTCAAGACTCCTTGGGAGTCAGAATGCCTGACAGGATGAAGCATCAGCGTAGCCACAGGCACAGAGGTGAGGTCTGGGAAGGACAATTTTACCAAGCTTTGGGTGATCTCTATGAGAAATGCTATGCTATCAACTTATTAGTGCTAACATTTAACTGCCCCAAAAACATTATTGTGCAAGCATTTTATCTGGGTGCTATGAATAAGACAGAGAAGCAGGAACCACCACTGTGGAAGGGGTTTACATTCAGCTAGCCAAGGAAAAAGACCCATGATTAGGTAACAACCAAATTCCAAACCATGCAGTCCTATAAGGTCATCAGGAGGTCAGTGTGTACCAGATTCAAAAAAGCTGCAGGAGTTCAAGGCTGCTGTGAGCTTTGATCACACCACTGCACTCCACCCTGGGTGATAAAGTGAGACCCGTCTAAAATAAAAAATTTTTTTAGAAGAAAGAAAAAACTGAAGAAAGGAATGTTTGAGCTAGACGTTATTGAGAGATAACATTTATTTAGGTACTACTATGTGCCAGACTGTGAGCTAATATTATCATGTCCATTTTACAAGTGAGTTAAAGATACTTCAAAATGTTCAGTGATCAAGGGTTAGCTATGCATCACCCAGACCTATTTGCTGCTAATGTCTGTTTTCCTAATTGCTGTTTTATTGTTACTCAGCTTCTCCCAATATCAGCCATCCTGCAAGAGACACAGAGAGAAGGACAGAGGGAACAAAGGATGAACCAGAGCAAGAGTTAAAAGTAGAAGAGAGGGAGAGACATGCAGGGATGTTGTGCTATTGTCATCAAAAAGCAAGCATTGGCCAGGCATGGTGGCTCACACCTGTAATCCCACACTTTGGGAGGCAAAGCAGGTGGATCACCTGAGGTCAGGAGTCTGAGACCAGCCTGGCCAACATGGTGAAACCCCGTCTACTAAAAATACAAAGATCAGCCAGGTGTGGTGGCACACACCTGTCATCCCAGCTACTTGGGAGACCAAGACAGGAGAATCACTTGAACCCCAGAGGCAGAGATTGCAGTGGGCAGAGATCGCACCACTGCACTCCAGCCTGGGCAACAGAGCCAGACTCCATTTTAAAAAACCCAAGCACTGTCTTCCTCAATAAAATGACTTTCATTTGTTTCACTTGTGAGTATTCAAAATTTCTCTGAAAAACACATGCTATCACAAGCAGCAATCAATATTGTATTTAAATGATATGTAGGGCACATTTGGAGAGTATTTAAGCAGAAGAATCATAGTTCTTAATGTTCTGCTAGTTGCATGATTTCATATTACCTAGAGAGAAGCTGAGGCATCCAACTAGCCACTTGCTCAAGGGCACTGTGAGATTGAGGCAAAAGTTGAAGAGAAATCACATCTGTGCCTGGTGGGTGCTGTCTTCACCATGCTGTGCACTGCTGCAAGGGAAGTATCAGGATGCAAGTGACAGTTTCAGAAGATTAGTAGAGGGGCAGGGAAAAGGGCAAAAAGGAGTTGAGAGACAGTGCCAGAGGATAGACTCCTGCAAGGAAGGTGTGGGCAGGCTCCAGACTTTGCTGCAACCAGGAGGCTTAGTAGAAAGCAGCAGTAAAGAGGAGGGAACCACGATAAAACCTGAAGACTAGTCATATCAATCAAGAGAAGAATTAAAGGGAAATTTGTGTTCTGGAAGAGACACACAATGGTGCGCTATTGACCTTCCTGACTCAGGGTCTATGGCCCAGATGTTGAACTCTAAGTTCCTTCCTTCTGCCTTCTCTGCCTCTGAATCAGTCCATTAACACAGTTCAGGACACTAAATTGGCAGTTCTCAACCTTTTTCTTTTCAGCAATACCCCTGATGTTTGTTATTTGTATGCAGCACACACTCCTCAAATTTGGATGAGACTCAAAATTGTTTGGTGAAAACTAAAGTGCTTTACAATGTTTAATTGTTGCAGGTATTGATGGAAGTCTTTTGCTGCAGGAAATGGCATGTGTAAGATCATCCCTGTTGTTCCCCAAGAGCTTTCTGTAACCCTGACTCTTTCTCCTAGTTAAGCACATCAAAAGCAGGTGAATATTGGCCAAGCATGGTGGTTCACGCCTGTAATCCCAGCACTTGGAGAGACTGAGCAGGTGCATCACTTGAGGCCAGGAGTTCAAGACCAACCTGGCCAACATGGAAAAACCCAGAATCTACTAAAAATACACACATTAGCCAGGCGTGGTGGCATGCAGCTGTAGTCCAAGCTATTTGGGAGGTTGAGGCAGGAGGGTCACTTGAGCCCTGGAGGCAGAAGTTGCAGGGAGCTGAGATTGCGCCACTGTGCTCCAGCCTAGGTAACAGGGCAAGGTTCTGTCAAAAAAGAAAAAAAAAAAAAGCAAGTGAATATGTTTTCCTAGAGAAATCATCTTGATCTACCAGTGTACCTAAAAAATCACAAGCACTGATTCTTTTATTGTTGTTATAATGAATTGTGAGCACTGTCAAACCTCTGCCTCTGGGGTTCAAATGATTCTCCTGTCTTGGCCTCCCAAGTAGCTGGGATGACAGGTGTGTGCCACCACACCTGGCTGATCTTTGTATTTTTAGTAGACAGGGTTTCACCATGTTGGCCAGGCTGGTCTTGGACTCCTGACCTCAGGTGATCCACCTGCTTTGCCTCCCAAAGTGAGGAAGGCACTATGTCCCAGGGAAAGTCAACTAGACCTGTCCACTTGGAGATCCTTAATTCCCGAGCCATGCTCTCAACTCCTGACCATGAGGGCGCAGAAGTCTCCCTGTACACTACCCTGACCTCTGTCATTTTCTGACTTCCTGCCAACAGACAGATTCCTGACACTGTCCTCCCAACACCACCCCCAGCATGCTGGATGTTACATGGACCTCCTTCCTGATCAGAATCACTGAGTTCAGTCCACTCATTTGACCTCCCTGATGCTCAACTGCTCCACACATTCCACCTTGGACAGGAATTGTGCAGTGGAAAATTTTTATGATGTGCCATTGATTATTCAGTATCATTAATAAAATGACAAGGAGAAGTAGCGAATGGTGAAAGAAAGACGCGGGGACAAAGAAGCTAAAGCTACAAAATGACTATCGGGAGTGAAGGGGAGAGAAGACAAGCCCCAGAGCCTACAGAAGAAATGTACACAGAGACTGCTGCTCTCCCCTCCTCCCACCTTCTCAGGGGTCATCCTCACACATTGCACTGATATCCCGCCCACTACAACGTCTCATGTGGACCCCAGTCTGCCATATCGTTCTCTTCCGAACAGTTCTGCTCCCACTTTACCTCTCGGACAAAAAATGACTACGTGAATGATGCATAGATCCAAACACATCTTACCCCCTTTCACAAGGCTTTCCACTAACCAACAGCCTGACAGGCCCCTAGTGCTGCTCCTGTCCAATAGCCCCAGACTTTTTCAGAAACAACAGAGAGACTTGGGATCCCAAGTAAGAAGATTCTGGCCCAGTGCAGTGGCTCACGCCTGTAATCCCTGCACTTCGGGAACCTGAGGCGGGTAGATCTCCTGAGGTCAGGGGTTCAAAACCAGCCTGGCCAACATGATGAAACCCCATCTCTGCTAAAAATACAAAAAACTAGTCAGGCACAGTGGTGGGTACCTGTAATCCCAGCTACTTGGGAGTCTGAGGCAGGAGAATCGGTTGAACCCGGGGCAGAGGTTGCAGTGAGCTGAGATTGCACCACTGCACTCCATCCTGGGCAATAAGATCAAAACTCTGTTTAAAAAAAAAAAAAAAGTAAGATTGTTTCCCAGAAAAATTGTGACTTTGAAGCTTAGAATTTTATGGCCTTCAACTATAGATATCCCACAAAGAACTGGAAATACGCAACCAGAAGGAATTTATTCTTATAGGCAAGATCAACATAGCAGAGACTTATCAAAACTTTACAAAACCTTTTGATGCAATGACCATATTTTCCAATTGAACTGACCAGCATGAATACACTTCTTGGAATAAGAGGACAGAATATTTAAATTCAGGAAGGGTCTTGGGGGGGAAGTATGTGGCTCCTTCATCTCTTGTTTGAGCACATTTTCCCAACCACTGCACAAGGAGAAATTTCCTGGCATATGAATTATTTTCACTTCCCTCAACTGCTGAATTAACACTTCAGATTTCCACCTTCCATAGCCTTTAAAGAAGGAAGGCAGGTGTACTTGCCCCAAGAATTATATAATTTGTAGCTTGAAAGCAGTCTTGCTTTCTTTTTTATTGATTTCTATGTCTAAGAAGATTTTCCAGACACTCTAACTTGATTCTGATTCATGGGCCTAGAGCCATGAAGTCTGACGATGTGGGTGAAAAACAGGCCCACGAAGTCTGAGGGATTTCTGTGGATGACAGGCCCAATCGGGTGATGAAAAAGGTCAGGGTCACACCCCAGATTAGAAAACTTTGTGGGTGTATTCTGCTGAATCAGCAATAGTCCATGTCCACTTCAAGAGAAAATGAACATTTAGCTCACCTAAGAAGCTAATATAAAGATCACAACATGTTTTAATGAGGAAAGAGTTATCCCTGACAAAGTAGCCCCCAAATCACCACAACTGAAGGTGTTGGCCTAATTGTGAAGCAAATACAAATGAATTCAGAGGGAAATGGGTTTATGACTGGACCTTAGAGATAAAACCATGCCTGTCGGCCAGGCACAGTGGCTCATACCTGTAATCCCAGCAATTTGGGAAACTGAGGTGGGAGGATCACTTGAGGTCAGGGGTTCAAGACAAGCCCGGCCAACATGGTGAAACTCCATCTCTATTAAAAATACAAAAATTAGCTGGGCGTGGTGACAGGCGCCTGTAATCCCAGCTACTCAGGCTGCTGAGGCAGGAGAATCACCTGAACCCGAGTGGCAGAGGTTGCAGTGAGCCAAGATCATTCCACTGTACTCTAACATGGGTGACAGAGCAAGAGTCCATCTCAAAAAATAATAATAATGCCCATCATTTCACAAGTACATAAAGAGAGTCGGAGAGGGAAGGCCTGTCACTCACAGCAGGACATTTGCAAGTTAGGGATTATGCAACATCTGGCAAGCAAGTTGTTTGCTGCCACCAAAGACATAACTTGCTCATCTGTCGCTTGCTCAATATTTATTAAGTACTTATTATGCACCAGGCCCTGATAGCCACATTGTGGTTGCTACTGAGAAAGTTCCTGAACTAAGGAGGGTGAGAAACAAAAACCACCTGCCCTGTGAAGACAATGGATTTGCACCCAGCAGACCACATGCAGCAAGGAACTCAGCTGAAGCTGTTGTAGAGACCTCTGAGGGCAATGACGAGGGCCCAACCACAGAGTGGATACTTACAAGAGACAAGAGATGGATGCCAGAAATATCTAGCAGGTAAAAATCAGCAGAATTGCTCATGGATTGGATGTGTGGGGTGATGCAAAGGAAAGTTCTGAATGCCTCCCAGTAACCAGATAAGAAATAGGATGCAATTAGGAAAATACGCAAGTTTTCCAAAATGCAAGTGAGAAAAGTAAGAGACAGTCACACAAAAATGCTCTAAGAGTGTAGGGAGACCCCCTGAAACTATTGCTACAGAATAAAAGATGAAATGCTCCTGATTATTGTAAATACAAAGTTGCATGCAGGATTGTGTAAAGACAATGCCAGGTTGGGCTGCCAGAATGAGCCAACGGCGCGTGATGTGCTTCCCCCAGAAGAGAGCCTATGAATGGACGTGCAGTCAGGGAGGTTTCACATCACCAAGATTCCTATCCCAGAAAAGCAGATGTTCATAGCTCTGGGAATGGAATGCGACCCTCGTGGAGAGCCTATAAATGGATGCATGAGGGGCCCCTGTCCATATGGATAAGATAGAGCGATAAACTCCCTCATCTTGCCATGGCTCTTCTAGGCCTCTTTAGGGTTAAGACATACTGCCTTCTGAGAATTTCTGGTCTAACCGGTTTTCTAGCTTCACGTCCTGTTTCTATGGATTGTTTGTAACTAGATTTTGCTGCAACTGTTACTTGCAGCAAAAAGATTAATATCTTGCTAATCATAGGTTAAGGAAAGACTGTATTTGTTTTAAGGTTGTTAGAAATTACTGATGTACACACTATATTGTAAATTCTTATCCCTGTATACTGTACTTCTGCATACAGATGTTATGTTAAAGAACTACTTCCTCCCCACGTGACCATCTCACCTCATAATCAAATGACCCTAAATCCCTCACTAACCTACCCCCGTCCTCACTAAACATAATAATAAATGCTGGCATATCTAGTGTATTGTTGACACTGCAGGACCAGAAGGCGGTGACCCCCGCTGGACCCAGCTTTCACTATCTTGTGTGTGCCTATTATTTCTCGACCTGCTGATCCGCCGATCCGCCTAGGAACAAAGACAGAGCCCCGTTGCATTGCAGGCTGATGGCCAGATCCTGCAATAGAAAAGGGAGGAGAAGGAGAGATATTTTCCCCCCACTGGAGAAACAGGGATTGCCTCATTCACAGAAGTGACGTCTGAACTAAGCCCTGAATATTGAGTAGGGTTTGAAGGGGTGGGAATGGGAGGGCAAGGCATTCTGGGTGCAGGGCTGATGCCAGCAAAGCAGGAGAGTGTTTCATTGCAGGTCAGGGGAAGAGGGTGCAGAGTTGCCTAATATGGCTAAAACAGAGGCCTGGGAAGGAATGCACTGGGGAGCATGGCTGATGTGACCCACTTCCCATGCTGGGCCTCAAATGCCATGAGCAGGGCTGTGTGTTGCCACCCAGGGTAGAGGGAGAGAATAAGGGCTTTTGAGCAGAAGGGTGACAAGATCAAAGCAGAGCTTTAGAAGACACTTCCCCAATTTTTCTCAGAGTTAGTGAAACTTATATCATTTCCTGAGCCTAATTCTACTGCTTTGGAGACTTGGAAATGAGTAAAAAGGGAATGGAACTAAATCCCCTCCATATTCCTCTGGTTGGCCTCTCTGCAAGGAAGGCAGATGGAAAGAGGTGGGCATGGATAATGCTTGCCCTTTTAGACTCCACAGCCATCAAGCTGCCCCACAGAGCTTCCAAGATGGGTCTCAGATCAACTGATGGACACTAAGGAGTGCTTAATGACCAGAGAAAATGTCCACCCCCAGAGGAAACGGAGAGCTTTCCGGAGAAGCTGAGAGACAAGTCAGCCTTCTGGAGTGGTCTTGCACAGGGGGCTTGAGGCAGGGAGAGAGGGAGAGGCAGCAGGACTGAGGGCTGTGTTGCCTTGCTCCTGGCAGACCTGGCTCCCTCTCAGGAGGGAGCTGACCAGCAATCAGGTACCTGAGGCGGCTGAGCAGACCTTCCTCCACTGTCCCCAGCAACCTCGTGACACTGAAATGGACCCAGCCAGTCGGCACTGCGTTTGTTGTGCAAGTGAGGTGGAAGGTTACAAAGGAAAAAAAAAAAAAAATGAAGTCAAGGGAATAAGAAAATCCCCAGGACTTCTACCCATCCAAATGCAACAAATGCGACAAACCCTGGAGCCAGCAGCCCGTGGTGTTCCGACACCAGCCGCACCCGCAAATCCAAAGTCTGGCATCCTTACAGTCACAGGCCAAATGGAATTTATCTACTCACATGTGGGTCTCTTTCCCTTGATTTAGTACTCCCTGAGGACAAAGGACCACCCAGACTTATCCCTGGGCTCTGTCTAGACATCAGAACCTAATACTGGGAATATCATAGACTGGAAGACAGATAGACTGGCTGATTCAGACAGTGAGCAAGAGGGAGTGAGGCAGGAGGGTGGAAGCCTCAACTAAACTATGCCAACAGATTAATGTCCACTAGTAATGGGTAACTTTAACGAATCATGTCTATGTAAATTATATTCTAAATCTAATTATACGTGTTTGTGTGTGATATGTGTATATACATACACATAAACAATTACATATTATACACACACACACACACATATATATAAACAGTCCCTATTAAGGATTGAGTTACAAAAAAGAACTTTTGAGATTTGATAAAGTGATTAAATCATGCTATTTCTTACTCTCTTTTGGTCTAATCTTAACTGCTGTTTTGGAGTGGTTTGTTTCTTAGGCTTTATAGTTTTTCTAGGAAGATATGCTGAGAACGCTGTAGTGAAGCTTTGGAGGGTTTACAGAACCCCCACTGCATCCACTCCTTGTACTCTAGCAACTGTGACCCAATTTCTTTTTATGAAAATCCACATGCCCTAATTTGCTTGGTAGAAATGTATACCAGAGTGACAGACCTTCCCCTAGCTGAGGGGTTAAGCACATCATCAAGGCCAGACAAATTAAACTCTCTCTCTCACCCTCTCTTTCTTTTGGGATTTTGTGTCTTGAGCAGAGTGATACAAGAAAGGAGATACATTATTAGGGATTTAAAATAAACTACTTTATTATTTTCACACAAAATAATGCCTAATCATTAAAAATAGTAATTCCATGTCATTGCTCAATTGGAACTGGAGTTGTTAGGAGTATGATGAACCGCCAAAACATGTGGTGGGGGCCACGTAGGGGCGCTCCAGTGACTATCATAGCCAAATTCTTTACCACAGAGAGGTCTAAGGGCTGGGAAATATGGCCACACTTTCCCTTCTTCCACCTTCTCGCTGCCTTAACATGTTTGATATTAACCAAAAAAGGCTTAGTCTCTGATTATTGCATTGGGATGGGGAAAGACAGAAGTAAAATAAAAGTTATAATCTTTGCCTTTTATATTATTTCTCTACTACACATCAGGTGCTTTGTATATAATATATGCTAATACAGCAACTCACTGTGTAGGTGCTGTTATGCTCATTTCAGGATATAACTGAGGAGATAAGGCACCAGGAATAACAGTGCCATAATTCCCTAGTTGTGTTCTGAAATGTGTGTAGCAAACCACGGAAATAATTCTGGAGTGGATGGAGTTCTTTAGCCAAAGCAACCTCCTGGGATTATTCTATAGAATATAGGTGCACACCATGCTAAGCATTTATTTATAAAACTTAAACATATCAGGCACAAAATGACTGAACACCACCACCAGGTATGATAGGAAATTAGCTACCCAATACCCAAAGATGAATATCGAAGGCAATGTCATCCATTGGGCTGAATGTTGAACACGTAAATCACGAGTGTCCTTATAACTGTTCCACCTTGCAAGCAAAATAGCAGGATAAAGTAACAGCCAGGCACGGAAATAATATATGGGCTGGTCCTCCAACATGACACCATGCCTCTTGTGTGCTACTGATTATCAGGGCCGCTGAAGGATGGGTCATCTTTGAGAGTTGGGCCTGAGTGAATGGCAGCAGACATCCAGGCCTGTTTCCTTAAGTGATAAGAAATGTGTGGATCTTTTGGTGCAGCAGAACCAATTCATCCCTGCAGGAATGCCCAGTCAACTGAGTCCTGGAGTCCTGTTGCTTACTAACCCTGACTCTTCAGCCTTCCATTTACACCTATAAGCTCCTGACCTCCTTCCACTAAACACTTCCTCTGTGTGAATTAGCTAGACTCCATTTCTGTTGCATGCAACCAACCACCCTGCTTCCTAGAGGCCACGAGTGAGAACTAAGAGAACAAAGCATCAGGCTTTAAACAGACGTGCAAGTCACATCCAGGATGTACTATGGTCTTCAGGGGGTAGAATCATTAAGCTTCTAGAACATGCTTTGTTCAATCAGAGACTATTTAATGAGCACCCACTATGTTCCGCATCTCATGACAACAATTTTCAGAGCAAGAAAGAATGCAAAGCCCTTTTGTCCTGTCCTATCTACCCTGTTCTCAAACATTTCCCCTGATTTGCAGGGCCCATGGGAGCCATTGGCCTGGTTATGTTTCAGTCTGTTTTCTCTGGATTTAGCATTAAATAATTCCCTAAAACTTGCCAAGTATGGCAATATCCTGCTTTGATTGTTGTTACCCTCTTGTTCCAGGATTTTGGAACACACTTTCCTAGAGGTTGAGCTGAGCAAACTCAGACTTACCAGAGGGGCTGGTGAAGGCAGCACAGAATGGAATTGATTTCTACTATTTTTGTTTTTTTTAAGTGTAACACTCTTTTGAGCATTTGTGTCCCACTCAACTAAATGGAGCCTGGTGAAAAAGAACAAGGTTTTAATTTTTTTTTTTTTTTTTTTTTTTTTGAGATGGAGTCTCACTCTGTTGCCCAGGCTGGAGTGCAGCGGCACGATCTCAGCTCACTGCAAGCTCCGCCTCCCAGGTTCACGCCATTCTCCTGTCTCAGCCTCCTGGTTTTTAACATTTTTAATGATTGTCATAATACTAGCTTCTGCTTCTTGAGTGCTATGTACCACTAGGCACCAGCAACTATTTTAGGTTGTTTTGTTAGCTTTTATTATACCTTAAGTTCTAGGGTACGTGTGCACAACATGCAGGTTACATGTGTAACAACATGTGCCATGTTGGTGCGCTGCACCTGTTAATTCCTCGTCATTTACATTAGGTATATCTCCTAATGCTATCCCTCCCTCCTCCCCCACCCCCCTCTCCCAACAGGCCCCAGTGTGTGATGTTCCCCACCCTGTGTCCAAGTGTTCTCATTGTTCAATTCTCACCTATGAGTGAGAACATGTGGTGTTTGGTTTTCTGTCCTTGTGATAGTTTGCTCAGAATGATGGTTTCTAGCTTCATCCATTTCTCTACAAAGGACATGAACTCATCCTTTTTCATGACTGCCTAGTATTCCATGGTTTCATTTAACCTTCCCTGGCAAGGAAGCAACTCAGAATGTAAGTGATGTGCCCAGTATGCTGCCCAGCTATACAGCAGAGGACGCAGGGATTTAACCTCAAGAATTTTTTTTTTTTTTTTTTTTTTTTTGAGACAGAGTCCCACTCTATTGCCCGGGCTGGAATGTGGAGGTACAATAACAGCTCCCTCTAGCCTCGAATTCCTGGGCTCAAGCAATCCTCCCACCACAGCCTCCCAAGTAGTCGGGACTACAGATATGTGCCACTGTGCCCAACTAATTTTCTTATTGTAGAGATGGTGCCATGCTATGTCACCCAGGCTGGTCTCAAACTCCTGGGCTCAAGAGATCCTCCTGCCTCAGCCTCCCAAAGTGCAGCGATTACAGGCATAAGCCACCATATCCAGCCTAAATTCAGGTCTTTTAATTCCAAAGCTTCAAGATTTCCCCAGCCTTCCTCAATAATCCCTCTAATAATAAATGAGGTTTTGGGACATGCAGTACCTGGTTTAATCCAACCCTTCTTTTGCAAAAAAACACTGATGCCTGTGGATTCTTGACTAATGTGAGAATATGGACTAGAACTCGGGTCTCCTGAATCTCAACCCACTTCCCTTTCTACTATCTCATCCTATAAGTAAACCTTCCCTAATGCCTTTGTGCTGCATATTAGGTTTTTTAATACGAATTCTGCAAATAATAGCTGTCATAGGAGGCATTAAATTAACTCACGTTCCTCTTTCCAATCTCCCCATGGCTCCTAATTTTCAGCTCCTCCTTATGTTGAAGAGTCTCCAAGTTCTTCCCGCCCTTCTGCCAGAGCAACTGCCAGCCCAGGTTATAGCAGGCTTGTTTTTGCAGGACACAGTCATTTGGGAAGGGCCAGGGACATCAGGGAAGTCAGGACAGAAGCCGGACAGGGCTGATTTCAAGGGCAAAAGAACAGCTGGCACTTGGGACAGCTACTGCTGGCATCAAGAGGGCAAAGTGGGCCCTGGGGAGCAAGAAGGAATGCGTACCCAGCAGCCAGCAAGAGCCAGAGTCTGGCGAGGCTTAACTGTCCCAGTGTTGGGATGAACAGGTGCTCGCACAGCTGATTGGGCAGCTCAGCTTCTAGCAGGGATGCGGTGTGGGGGTAGACTGAGCAGGGAATTGCAGACACACAGAGACAACCAGGCCCTCGCAAAGCAGTTGAGAATAGCAACTGGGATGAAAGTACTTATTCTTCCTCTTTTGAGACAGAGTCTCTCTGTTGCCCAGGCTGGAGTGCAGTGGCACAACCTCGGCTCACTGCAACCTTCACCTCCCTAGTTCAAGCAGTTCTTCTGTCTTAGCTTCCCAAGTAGCTGGGATTACAGGCATCCACCACCACACCCAGCTAACTTTTTTGTATTTTTAGTAGAGACAGGTTTCACTATGTTGGCCAGGCTGGCCTTGAACTCCTGACCTCAAGCAGTCTGCCCACCTCAGCCTCCCAAACTGCTGGGATTACAGGCGTGAGCCACCGTGTCCAGCCAAAAGCACTTATTCTTAGGGGAGTAGAAACATTTGGCCTTCAGCCAGTCAGAGGCTAAAGGCAGCATGACTGGGGACGGTGCTACTCAAAGGGTGGTCCTTACACATCAGCTTTACCTGGGAGCTGGTCAAAATGCCAATTCTCAGGTCTCACCCCAAACCTAATGAATTAGAACCTGCATTTTAATAAGAGCCCAAGTAATTCCTGTGCACATTAAAGTGAGAAATGCTGGTCTAGGACCATCGATTCTCAAAGTGTGGTTTCCAGACCAGCAGCATCAGTATCACCTGAGAACTTGTTAGAAATGTAAATTGTCAGACCTCACTTCCAGACCTCTGGGGATGGCGCTCAGTATGTGGTTCTAATGAGCCCTCCAGGTGATACTGGTACACATTAGAGTTTGAGAAGCACTGATTTCAGAAACATCTTAAGCATTTTGGAGAGAGGCTGTTCAGAGGAATCTCAGGAAAGGAATCCTGAGTGCAGCTTGGAAGGAAGACCCAGAACACCGGCGCCAGCCAGCAGCGTCTCCTGCTGCTCCAACCTCCTGACGCTCTTACCCACAGACATCAGACCCAGAATCCAGGCTTCCCTTGCCAGCCCAGGAATTCCCAAGTTTCAGAGCTCAGCTGGTTGGAGCTGAGTAGTGGCCGTTCCAAATTGGTACACCGTATACAATCAAGCCAAACCCCAGAAGAAAACAGAACAGCCCAGATCTGTGATCCAGCCACCAGTTGAGGTCTCTCCACACTTAAGGACCAGATACAACCAGCTAGAACTTCACTCCTTGACCTGTGGAAGTCCAGGATCCTCCCCTCCATGATTTCTGGGTGCCTTCCAGATTCAAGTTCCTGCAGCTGAATCAAGTCAGCATATAGACAACCTCACCCGTCCTCGCAGGGAGTCCCCTTGCCCCACGGCATCAACCTGGACATGGGACCCAGCACATCTGTGGTTACTGTTTTATGAAACATCTCCCATTAGGATTTTGAAGGTAGTACACTTTCCTGAAGCCACCGGGGAAAGGGGCTCCAATCCAAGAACTACAAATCATTTCAAGCTGAGTAGCAGCAGCTCCACTCTTAAAAGCCCCAGAACCCACCAGGATGCTCTGACACCTTCCCCTCCCTATGTGCTGAACCCCTGTAAACCTCAGCAGGGAAGGCATCAGGTTCAAGAGGCTGAAGAGTCCCAGAGCAAGCACATGAGACACAGGGCTTTATTAGGGAGCTTACCTACAGAGAAGAGCGTCCAGTGGCTGTGGGTTTGACCCACTTACCTACAGAAATGGTCCAGTGGCAGCAGGCTGGACAAGATATCCACCTCATCTACAGTCCAGTGCTGGTGGGCTGGGTATGATAACCACAGCCACCTGCAAATAACATGAAGTTTATATAGCATTTTAATTTAACACCCTCTGCCTAATGACCTCCACCTGACAATCTTCATTTAACCCAAAACTCAGGGCTTCAATTCCCTATACAGCCCGTGTTCCACGGGGTAAGCTGTAGGCTCAGATGTTCATCATGGATAAGGAATGACTCTCTGGATTGACTGCTACCAGATTCCCTAGCTCAGAACACACATTCAGGTGTGTCTGCCATGCAGGGTCATTCTAAGGTATGCTTAAATGATTGCTATTGGGTGCATTTACCCTACATTTCCCTCTGACCTTCTCTCTGCTCCTCTCTTCTTTACCCCCACATAACCAAATTTCTATTTATTTATAATACAAAGAAATTTGTGTCTTGACTCTCTATAAACTATGCTCTCAACATCTTACCTTCTATACCAAGCAGGATCATTTCTTAAATATTTTCTTCCCTAAAAGGCATTCCCTCTATCAACTATATAAATAGAGGAATAGATCCGAAGGATCTATTCTTCCTCTGCTGAAGCACACAGCCCCCCCTCCTTCCCAGGCACTCCTTTGCAGAGTCTTCATTATCCCTCCTCATCCCACTTTCTTAATCTAACTCTGAAATATTTTCTTTTATAATAGCTCAAGTTATTTTCTCCCCTTTGTTTGAGACCAAACCTCCTTTCCGGGACTTCTATTTTACACAAGGCCAACCATTAACCCCCATCACAGCCTGGAATTACATGTCTCTTATCTTTGGATCATTTCCAAGGCAGCTGGCAGCTTGATACAAAAGCTAAAGTCTGGAGATGTTTTTAATACAAAGGCTGGGAATCCCAGAGGAAAGGAACTCTCACAGAAACTCTCCCCTCCTTTCCACTCCCAACACCAGTCTCCTAGCTCGAGACTCACTCTCTTCTCCTCAAGTATTTCAATAGCTGTATATGATTTCCCCAATTCAACTCCACCACACCTCATCACCACCAGCTCCTCCTTTTCCCCATTCATAGAGTCAGCCCTATCCTCACAAACCTTGAATGCTCCCAGTTGCTTATAAAACAACACCAACCTTCACCAGCTCAGGTCTTATACTAAAATAAGAAAGAAGTAGTGGGCCGGGTGCAGTTGCTCACACCTATAATCCCAGCACTTTGGGAGGCTGAAGCAGTCAGATCGCCTGAGGTCAGGAGTTCAAGACCAGCCTGGCCAACATGGTGAATCCCTGTCTCCACTAAAAATACAAAAATTAGCCGGGCATGGTGACAGGCACCTATAGTCCCAGCTACTCGGGAGGCTGAGGCGGGAAAATTGCTTGAACCCAGGAGGTGGAGGTTACAGTGAGCAGAGATTGTGCCACTGCACTCCAGCCTGGGCGACAGAGTGAGACTCTGCCTCCAAAAACAAAAACAAAGAAAGGAGTAGTGGAAGGAAGAGGGGAAAAACAGAGGGCCATGCAGAGGCAGAGGCAAGCATTGATGTCTCAGCAGGGAGGGAAGAGGAGGCAGACTTGGTGTCCCCATAAGACAGTAGAACACAAGGTACCACACACAAAGGTAACCCAAAAGGACAAAGGTCAGAAATATTAGAAGTCATCTTCTCACTAAGAGTTGGTTCAGGAATTAAACCTCTGGACACCCTTATTACGGAAAAAGCTGGAATAAGAAAACAGGTAGGGGCAGATGTCAGACATGAAATATGTAGAAAAGTAAGCCAGGTTGAAGGTCAGTTTGCAAAGGCAATTAAATGTGTGCTTTCCAGTGAAATTACTTCATTTTCTCTTGCTATATTCCCCTGTGAAAAAGAGCTGGATGAATGACGAGCTTTGTGATTTTATTTCCAGAATAAACTCCACACTATTCCCTTCTTTGCCTGAACATAGTGTAAATATTTTATTTACCGAGTGTACTTGTGTGGTCTTTAATTTGGGCATCCGTATACCTGTGGCCTGTGCTTTAGGGATCCAGGCTGCCCGGATGAGAAGCTCTCCACGGTCAGAGTTCTGTTCTGTTAGTTCAACTGCTGTGTGTGGCCCCATTACAATGAGCTATTCTGTATCATTTTGATTTTGCTAATAAAAGGCTAGGAGCAGCAGAAAAAACAATCTTAGGGGCTGTAAAGAAGCTAGTTAAAAGAATCCCTTGGCCACCTACAGCGGAGAATAATGGTTTTTCCTGTACTCAAGGACCAAAACCTAACTCCAGGGGAAATGTGGGGAGTCGAACATTGAAAAGCATAGATAGGATGGAGGAAAAGTCATGACCGTTTGTCCAGAAGGAGGAGCAGCTATGCCAGGGTGGTTTCAATGACTGAAACGAGAAAAGCCTGGTCCGGGGAGGCTGGTGAGGGGAAAGGTGCTCCCTAGGAAGGAGTAAACATTAGCCAGGCTTGGATTTAGAAAGACTCAGATTTGAATCACTCCTCTTGTGATTTACCAGATTACTGGTAAATTACTGAATTTATGTAACCTCTGTAAGTCTCAGTCCCCTCATCTGTAAAAGAAGCATCAGGGTACCCACCTCAAAGATTTGCTGGAAGAATAAACAAAAACTGAGACAATAAACATGAAAGGGTTAAATATCAGTTCACTCAAAAATGCCATTTCCTTTCTTCCTTCCCTCCTTCCTTCCTCATTTCCTTCCCTTATTCCAATAGATCAGCTCCTAAAATGCAATACACTGGAAATGAAATAAAACCATGTTTGTCCTCCCCCAGGAGAACCTCACCAATGAATCCTGACAAAGATTTGCGTCCTTGTGAAGAATCCTACGTGGATCACCCAGGGTGAAAAGAGAGATCACTGAGAAACCAATTTCATCCTCAGCTTTGGAGGGATTATTACAAGCAGCAGTGAGGAATAAGTGTATAATGATGGCTGGCGTTTCAATAGCCCCGTTCTTCCAACATTTTCAAAATTGCTCAGAAATTTTCCCAAAACCACATTTCATCCCTCGCCCCAAAACAGGCATTTTACTCACACCAATGATGTGACCACCATGATCCCCCATGAGAAAGATGGCAGCCACGTGGCAGCCTCGGAAATACTGCAGGGAACTCAGTTCACAGGAACACAGAGAGGGACAGAAGGTGGGGTGGGGCAGCGATTTGCCTGAGATCCAGTCAGGACGTCAGAGGTGACTATTCACATTTTGGCAATGGCTCTAGTGGCATAGGCTGGAAGCCCCCAGACAAATAGGACCCCCTAAAAGGTTCCTCCACCCCTCAACTTCCAGATGCTCCTATCCCACCAGACTATACTGAAATTTGAACTGTCTCCATTCACTTTTCTGTGAGTCCCCACGCTGAGAGGAGCCTTCTGGTGACCCCATGTAGGCAGAGGAACAACTGTGCTCATAGGAAAACACAATGCCTGCATCTAGCAATACACAGACTCCCTCAGGGTGCCCCATGGAGGTCCTCAGAGGAGAGAATGTCACTTCCTGGATCACTGACACTGCACCAGCAGCTGGCTCTGTGTCTCTGGGAAATCTCCTTCTCAAACTCTGATAAGCTCCTCAGTGGGCCCACAGCCCGAAGGCACCAGGAGCCTTTCCTACCTTCTTCTTTAGGGCTTTTCCAACTGCCTACCCCCTACACCCATCGGTGTGGACAGACACAAAGTCTGACCGTTTATGTGACCATCCCAGGTCTGCAAAATAATGTGGGAACTTGGCAGCTAACCCAGAGAACACATTTATTTATGATGGCATAATTAATTTTGATTAAGAAATCCATCCACATCCACACCTGTATGCTCTAAAAATCAGAGGGTCGTTTTGGCAAAAGGAGTGGAGGAGGTGTCCTTCCTGCCTGGGGGCCCCATTCTGTGTGGTTTCTTGTCTGATTGCCCCAGAGAGAGCAGGGGAGCAGGGTGTGACCAGGGATCTAACCCAGCCCAACTGGTTAAACTCTGAACAATGCCAGGATGTGGGAATGACAGAACCAGATTAACTGCACAGGAAAAATCTCAAACAAACTGAAATTTACTTCGGTAAAATAAATTCCTGACTGGTTTTTTTTTTTTTTTTTTTTTTTGAGACGGGGTCTTGCTCTGTCACCCAGGCTGGAGTGCAGTGGCATGATCTCAGCTCACTGCAACCTCTGCCTCCCAGGTTCAAGCAATTCTCCTGCCTCAGCTGGGATTACAGGTGCATGCCACCAAACCCGGCTAATTTTTGTATTTTTGGTAGAAATGGAGTTTCACCATGTTGGCCAGGCTGGTCTCGAACTCCTGACCTCAGGTGATCTGCCCGCCTTGGCCTCCCAAAGTGCTGCGATTACAGGCGGGAGCCACTGCGCCTGGCCAGGACTTGTGATTTCACCCACTAACATGTATACAACATGTACTTATTAAGCACCAGGAAACACCTCAGAGGGAGAGCGTGGTGTGCTAGAAAAAAAAGTCTTTGAAACTTGGGTCTCACCTACCTTGACCACAGTTTTCTCATCAGTGAAATGGGGAATAGTATCATCTTTAGCACAAAGGGTTGTTGTTAATATTAAATATATTGCTCTAGACTGCACTGTTAGCTTTAATCTTCATTTCTCCCTCGTGCCTTGCCATGTGACTTTGAAGCCACACCTAACCACATATTTCCCCGCCCTCGGACTTTGGGTTTGGCCGTGTAACTTGCTCTCACCAATTGAATGAGGTGAATGTGACAATGTACCAGTTCCTAACACAGGCCAGAGACCTTGTGTGTTTCCACTTGTTCTCTTGTTCCTTCACCACTGCCAAGAGAAGAGCATGCCTCGGCTAGACTGCCGGTCCCAGGGGGAGGATGAGAAATACATGGAGCAGAGCCACTCTAGCAACTATAGCCTGAAACAGGGCTATCCTAGCTAACTCACAGATGCTCAATGAGAAGAATCACCCAAGAAAACCCAGCCTAGCTCAACTTAGATCAACCAATCCCCAGACAATGTAAATGATGATAAATGATTGAGGCTTTTTCAATCAACTGAATTTTGGGATGACTTGTTATGCAGCATTATTCTTGCAATAGACCACCAACACCCTTACATCTGTAGACACACAAGCATGTGCAGATAAAGCATCTCCCTCAGGGCCAAGAATATAGTAGATGCTCAATAAACAGAAATTTCCTTTTCTCTCCTACTATATTCCAAGCACTATGCTACATGCTGGGAATATCAAGATAAATAAACCTCACAACCTTATGAAACTTTCAGGCTGGTGAAATAAGAACTATAAGATATCTGTTCAAGTCCTAGGGCCCTCACAGAAAATTCGTGGAATCTATGGAAAGCAAAAGCAACAGGGTGTCCTGTGGAGTCTCTTTCTCAACTTTCCCTAAAATACGATAAAATAGTTATTTTATCAAAATAGGGATCTCTTTTCTACTTCCTGAGACCACGTACTTCGGACACTTTCATGAGTCTATAAAGAAAGATGCCTTAAAGATGGGCAGAACTTTTCTGGCCATGTCTGTTCTTTGCCTTATATGAGGTTTCTGTTAGAAATTCTTCAAGAACCAGCCTAGTTGGGTGGAGTTGGAGAGTGTGGCAAATCTAGCTAACTTGAGCTCGAAGCAGGATGCCCTTCAAGGGAGA
Source organism: Piliocolobus tephrosceles (assembly GCF_002776525.5). Lineage (NCBI taxonomy): Eukaryota > Metazoa > Chordata > Mammalia > Primates > Cercopithecidae > Piliocolobus > Piliocolobus tephrosceles. The sequence goes on along the minus strand of NC_045439.1, from coordinate 96,181,861 downwards.
TAAAGCAACTTTTTTTTATCAATGTTGAAAAAAATAGCTCAAAAGTGGACCTATTTTTCTGAAGACAAAAGTGTACTCTCTGCAGCCACTTACCCTCATGAAAGGAAACAGTTCTTGATGGGGACTTTGTCTGCAAGGGAAGAATCAAATCCACTAGGAGGTAAAGCACGGAGACATTAGGGATTTTATCATCGGCCATGTAATGCCTGTCATTGAATGTTCATCCAGTCATGGTACAGCCCAATAATACCCCTCTGTGTTCTGAAATCTCTCCTGTCAGGGGAGCTTTAAGGATAGCTTCTATTCTTTGTCTCCTTTGAAATGACCATTCAATGGTTTGCTGTAAGAGTAGCTTCAGCCTGACACAGAATTATTGGCGTTTTACTTGTCAGCTCAGAGGAAACGTCTGTGGGATGCCACTGGCAGCTGAGATGGCAGGCAGACAAAAGGGCATTGAGATGTGAAGCTTGAATCCAGAGGGAACGGTGTTGTCTGGAATACACTCATGCCTCAACTCCAGTGAGGCTGGCTGGTCACCTCCAGGAGAGGGATGCGGTTTAGGAGAGTCCTGGAAGGTGTTCTTGCATAAGCAGGCTCTGTTCAGGGAAATCTGTCACTGTGATGTATAGAGAATTCCCACCAGCTGAATGGCTCCACCAGCATGTCATCCTTCTCATGCTATAGACTACAAAGCACTTCCACCTACTTTCGTGCACTTAAGCCTTGCCACTTATATCACCTTCATGCGGTATGTATAGATTAGACCACATGAAATTGAGCTCTTGGACTGTTTTTGACCCATGAAAACTGCAACTTCCATGTGTAGGTCTAGGAATTTTGGCAAATGCACATAATCATGTACCCACCTCCCTGATCAAGATTCAGAACATTTCATAACCCCAAAAAGATCCCTCATGTCCCTTGGTAGGCAATGTACTCCCTGCACACACAGCCCCCTGCAACCACTGATCTGTTTTCCATCCCTACAAAGTTGCATTTTCTAGAATTCCACATGAATGGAATCCCACAGTATGTAGCCTTTTGAACATGGCTTCTTTCACTTAGCATCATGCACTTGAGATTCACCCATGCTGTTGTGCAGATCAGCAGTTTCTTCCTTTTTATGGATTAGCGTAATTTCAGTGTATAAATTCGCCACCATTTTTTTTATCCATTCACCGGTAGACAGACATTTGGGTTGTTTCCAGTTTGGGATGATTATGAATAAAGCCACTATAAACATTTGCATACAGGCTTTTGCACGACGGTATATTTTCCTTTCTCTTGGGTAAACACCAAAGAGTAGGATTGCTGGGTTGTAAAGTAGGTGTGCTTAACTTCACAAGAAACTGCCGAACTATTTCCCAAAGTGATTGCGCCACTTTGCATTCCCAGCAGCAGTGTATGAGAACTCCACTTTCGTGGCGTCGACGAACATGTCAGATTGGGGAAGGGAGACGGTTAGCCATTCCAACAGGAGTGGAGTGGTATCTGGTTGTGGCTTTGTGATTTTAATTTGTGTTTCCCTAATAACCACTGATGCTGAACATCTATTCAAGTGCTTATTTTCTATCCATATTTTTTATTAAATGTCTGCTCACGTCTGTTGCCCAGTTTTTAAAACTGGATTATTTGCTTTCTTAATATTGAGTTGTAAGAGTTCTTTATTCTAGTTCTTCACTCACACAGTTAACATCTGGATACTAGTCCTCTCTGAGGTACAAGTTTGCAAATGTATTCTCTCAGACCGTCTTGTCTTTTGCTTTCCTTAACACTGTCTTTGGAAGAGCATAAGATTTTAATTTGGATGAAGTCCAATATATCCTTTTTTCTTAGTTTATGGTTCCTGCTTTCTGTTTCCTATTTAAGAAAGCTTTGCCTAACCCAAGGTCACAAAGATTTTCTCCTATGTTTTCTTCTAGAAGTTTTCTAGTTTGAGGTTTTACATTTATGTTGGTGATTCATTTTGAGTTAATTATTGTATAGGGGGCAAGGTATGGTTCAAGGTTTATTTTTTGCATATGGATATCCAATTGTTCCAGCAACATTGAAAAGACTATCCTTTCTCCATTGAACTGCCATGACACGTTTGTCGAAACTGACTGACCATATATGTGTGGGTCTATTTCTGGACTCTATTCTATTCCATTGATCTATGTGTCTATCATTTTTCTAATACCATGCTGTCTCGATTACCTTAGCTTTATAGTAAGTCTCAAAATCAGGTAGTAGGAATCTTGCAAGACATTTTTGTTTTATTCCAAAATTGTTTGCCCTATTCCATTTTCTTTCCTTTTCAATATACATTTTAGAATCAGCCTAAATCAATAAGCCTTGCGGAATTTTTTTTTTTTTTTTTTTTTTTTTTTTTTTTTTTTTTTTTTTGAGATGGAGTTTTGCTCTTGTCATCCAGCTGGAGTGCAATGGCACTATCTCGGCTCACTGCAACTTCTACTCACCGAGTTCAAGTGATTCTCCTGCCTCAGCCTCCTGGGTCGCTGGGTTTACAGCTGGTATTAGCCACCACACCCAGCTAATTTTTGTATTTTTAGTAGAGACAGGGCTTCACCATGTTGGCCAGGCTGGTCTTAAACTCCTGACCTCAAGTGATCCTCCCGCCTCGGCCTCCCAAAGTGGTGGGGTTACAGGCGTGAGTCACTGCACCCGACCGGATTATTTTTAAGATGAAAATAAAGACTTACCCAAGGTCACACAGCTAATACATGTCAGAGCCAGCTCAGTCTCCAATCATTTTTATGCATCCAAATTCAAAAATCTGACCATGGACTCCATGTAGAAGACTGAGGGAAAGCATTCTTATGGCAGATCTGAGGCAGGTCCTGCAGAGCTCACCAAAGTTCAATAATTCTGGCTCTCAACACACTGGAAAAAAACCCAACTCTGTCTTCAGTCACTCAGCCCCTGCCTTGCCTTATCAGGACACGGGGGATAATGAGAGGTTGTCTGCAATAAATCATACAATTATAGACCCAGTGTCTGGGGAGCCCAGGTTGAGCCCTGTTCTCTCACGGAGCCATGAGTCTCAGGTTTAATAAGCCCTGCCCCATTGACAAGTCTATTCAAGCAAGCTTCTGTCTCAGTTTCCATGTTAGCATTCCCATTCCCCACTGGGAAGGAAGCCCAGCTCTGAACCATCTTAGCTGGTGCTCTGACACACTGCCTTGCCCATTCCAGTCCCCTCCATTGAAGGGCTGCTGCCTCTACTTTGTCATTGGCTGGGGCTCCCACACAATGAATACTCAGGGCCAGAGCCACGACACCTGTGCCTCTGCCCAGGCACAGCTGGCCCCACCCGCTGGGCTGTTCCTTTCATCTCTTCCTCCTTTCCAAAGCAAGCCCAACTTTGTACTTTCCTATTGGACAGCTTCTAGAAAGTATCCCTTTCAGGTCCTCCCCAGCACCCCACAACCGGGAGGCAGACCAGGGTGGCTGTATTTTTAGGCAGGATAAGTTTCTAAGTGTCTGTTTCCTCCTTTGCAAAAATGCTCCCTGGGCTGTCAGGAGAACGAAAATGAAATAAGGCATGGGAAATGCTCGGCCTGGTTCCTGGCACATACATGGTAATAACCAGGGATTCTGTGGCTCCTCCACGCCAGACCCACTCACCCAGACCTGTTCTCTTGCCCGGCCAACCTACACCACCAAGAAGGGAATATGCCTCTCAACAGAGCCCCTGACTGTATTGTGTCCACAGCTGCAATGGCTCTTCCAGCGGCTATGATGAAAACAACCTTGGAAAGACTCATCTGCGATAATTCAGCAAATCTTCCGTCACGACAACAGTAAGACTCTCCCCCCAGGTCCCTTGTGTTAACTTGATTGAAAAGAAATGGGCATTTAGTTTTCATGATCTAGAAAATACCCTTTTGCACTTAGAGAAAGGAACTCAAGCCTAATATCTGACTCGATTGATAGTCTTATTCACTTTTAATGGGTAATGACCACTGAGAGCACTTGTCTACATCATTGGAGGACCTTAATGAGTCCTTTAATTCTCTCATTGCTGGCTTACAACAGAGCCAAACCAGCAGCTATCCTTCATCCCAAAAACAGTACTATTGGCTTGTGAACAAAAGAGCTTAAGATTGTTTTCTGATGGTTTGACGGATGGTGCTGGTCCACCTCACTTTCTGCGCTCCTTCCCATGACCAGCGGTGGGCACTGATGAGGAGGGGGCCTGGGTTTAGGAGGGAAGCCAAGGCTAGGGATGCACCATTACACAGCATGCATCCAAGGATCACACCTGCCACCTTGGTGTGTTTGCATTGAGCTCTAGCCTTGGGATGACAAGTATGAGTCCTACCCACTCAAGGAGCAAGCCTGGGGTCCTCCCTGGGTCTTCTGAAGGGAGAGGTTATTGGAAGACTGCAGACACTAGAACCCAGAGGTTACACTAGGAACAAACCAAAAGTCACCAGATGCATAAACAGGATGGATGAGAGCATAGACCCAGGCCCACAAGGTATACCAGCAGCACACAGAAGTGCCCAGGCAGAAGGGATATGTTTGCAGGCAGGAATCTGGCTGCATCATTCCCTTTCCAGGACTGTTTCCAGTCCTCCATTCATTTCTGCCTTCTCACGTACTCTATCCCTCTAGCCTGGCGGGCTGACCAGTCTTATATTACCTGTCTTATATTTCCTGATTCATTTTTAAGCATTCGTAGGTCTCCTCCGTCATTAGAATAAACCTCATATGGCACATCCAATGGGTCACCGTGTATCAGTACTGCCCTTATGGCAGCCTTGGCTGAAGACGTGATGACCCCACCTACCCCATGCATCTATTCCCAGCACAGCCTGAGAACAGCTCATTCCAGCCCTGGGAGAGTACGGGCAGGATCCTAACATCTGACCCACAGATGGCAAATACCTCATACATATGCCTTGATGCTCCCAAACTTCAACCACAACAGACATGGCATTCTTCCCTGCTGGGCCAAAGACAGTGGAGTCCAGCCTAAGTCCCAGATCAGAGACGAGGTGAGAACGTCAGGAAGTGACCAACAATCCCAGTTTGCCTGGGAGAGTCTCGGTTTTCAAACCGAAAACCGAACTCCCAAGAAACCCCTCCATTCCAGGCATTCCAGGACAATGGATCACCTTAGCAGAAGACATCAAATCCAGAGGAGGCCTTGCAGAAAACCCCACTGTGGAGGGAGCCAAGGGCAAGGTGGGAGGAAGCTGGAGGCAGGGCCAGAAGCTCTGCAGACAGTTCTAGAACTGCCGTGACACCTTTGTCAGACAGTTCTAGAGACTGGCTGGTTGTTCCTTACCTGAAGAAACTGTACTAGTCAGGACAGGCTAACTGGGGTAAGAAATGACCCCAAAGTATCGGTGGCCTGAGATAATAAAGGTTTATTTCTTGTTCACATCACAAATTAATGTGAACTGGCAGAGAGGCCCTGCACCAAGGATGTGGATGCCTTCCATGGATCAGTGTGGCACCCCTTAGTGCAGAAGTCCCCTCTGGATCCTCTGTGTTCATTCAGCAGACACAGGAGGAGAGGGTGGGGAGAGAGCTGTGCAGGGGCTGTAGGGCCAGGCCTGGAAATGGTTTTTCATCACTGCCTCCCACACTGCATTGGCTGAAACAGTCACAGGGCTAAAGCTAACTACAGGGGAGACAGGGAAATACATCTAGCCGGCTGTGCACCGCAGGCAAACAGGAAGGGGGTTGTGTGCTGGCTCTCCAGGTTGCCTCTGTGTTCACCACTCATTAGTCATCAAAGCGGGACTCTCAGAGCTCAGAGGGTCCAAGGACCTCCCTCATGCCACAAGCCTTTTCCATACCTGGCTTCAACATGACAATGCTGTGGAATGCCAGCAATAAAAGGGAAAGAAGCCAGGCACGGTGGCTCACGCCTGTAATCACAGCACTTTGGGAGGCCAAGGCAGACAGATCACCTGGGGTCAGGAGTTCTAGACCAGCCTGGCCAACATGGCAAAACCCCATTACTACTAAAATTACAAAGATTATCCAGCCACTGTGGCATGTGCCTGTAATCCCAGCTACTCAGGAGGTTGAGGTAGAAGAATCACTTGAACCTGGGAGGCAGAGGTTGCAGCGAGCCGAGATAGTGCCACTGCACTCCTGCCTGGGCAACACAGTGAGACTCCATCTCAAAAAAAAGAAAAAAGAAAAAGGAAAAAGAAATGAAAGAGAAAGAACTGAATTCAGCAATTACCCCAGAGAAAAGAAGGCATATGTTCACACAAAAACTTGTACACAAATGAACATAGCGGTGTAGTGCACAGTAGCCAAAGAGTGAAAACAACCCAAGCATCCACCAATGGATAAATGGGTAACCAAAATGTTGTATAGCCATATAATGGAATATTATTCAGCCTTGAAAAGTAGTGATGAGTGAAGTACTGATGCATCTACAACATGGATGAACCTCAAAAACATTACGCTAAGGGAAAGAAGTCAGTCATAAAAGGACAATTGTATATGATTCCACCTACAAGAAATGCCCAAAACTGGTAAATCCATGGAGAGGTGAGTGGGAATAGGAGTGACTGCTAAAGGGTATTTGGAGTGACAAAAATGTTCTAGAATTAGTGATAGTTGCACAACCTTTCAATACTAGAAACCACGGAATTGTACATCTTAAAAGGGTACATTTTATGACGTATGAATCATATCTCAATCAAAACACAAAAAAAAAAGGAAGGCAAAATTGTCATTTGGTTCCCCACCCAAGCCCTCTCACACCTACCCCCAGCCTCCCGCTGTGCCCTTTGGCCTCCTTCTATGGGCTCCTGGCACCCCTTATCCCGCAGCTGGTGGATAGCATGGGAACATGCACAAACACACACACACACATGCACAAGCACATGCTATGGTTGTCATGGTGATGTGTGATATGTCCAACCCGTGGGTCTACTCCTCAGCTCCAAAGCAGCAGGTGGGCAGCTGTGCCAGGGCAGGCACGGGCTGCAGATGTGAAGAGCACCAAAAGCATTGATTGCAAAGGGCATTATTGATCTTTGTTTCTGCAGGGCACTGCCAGAGCACTGGGGCTTTCAACTAAACCATGGAGCTTCTGGAAACTGTAATCTAAAAGGTTTTTCTGCCATCTGGTCTTTTAATGACCCTTCAGCTCTAAACACTAAGGCTTCCAGGGAAGCACTCTGGACTAAAATACTAGTTTTTCTTACTCAGGCAGCAGCAGAAAGAAAGTTCTGAAGACTCAGACAAACTGGGATTTCTTTGTTTTGGGAAAACTGCCCCTGAATGAGAATAACCCCTTATATTTGGAGAATGTGTTGTATGGTTCACGGAGCTTGGTCACATTCACCATCACATCACTCCTCTTGCCAATTGTATGATGGAAATGGATTAGTTCCATTTTAAAGATGGAGCAAATGAGGCACAAAGCAATAAGAAGTTTGTCTAGGGTCATCTACCCACGAAGAGTAGAACTTGGTCTCAGATAATATTGGAGTCAAGGCTGGGCTCAGTGGCTCACGCCTGTAATCCCACCACTTTGGGAGGCCGAGGCAGGAGGACAACCTGAGGTCAAGAGTTCAAGACCAGCCTGATCAACATGGTGAAACCCTGTTTTTACTAAAAATACAAAAATTAGCCGGACGTGGTTGTGGGCGCCTGTAATCCCCGCTACTCAAGAGGCTGAGGCAGAAGAATCACTTGAACCGGGGAGGCGGAGGTTGCAGTGAGCCAAGATTGTGCCACTGCACCACAGCCTAGATGACAAAGTCAGACTCTATCTCAAAGAAAAACAAACAAAAGCCCCAATACCTCATTCAGCTGATTTCATTCATTCATTCATTCATTCACAAACCTTTGCTGAGCACCTACTGTGTGCCGGGCTTTATTAGGAGTGATGATACAGTGGTAAACAAAAAACCCAGGTGTTGGCCTTCGTGGATCTTGAGAACCTGTAGGATGGGGTAAGTCATTTCTTACAAGAAAGTAAAGGAATAAATAAGTACTAAATTTCAGTTGATGATCAGTGCTTCCTAGAAAAATAAGCTAGAGATGAAACTAACATCTTAACTGAAACCTGGGTAATAAGAGGGAGGCACTGTGCCAGAACATTAAGGGTGGAGAGAACGGAAAGTGCAGTTTGATGTCTCCAAAAACACCAAAAGATGGCCAGGTAGGTAAACACGGTGAGCAGGAGGGAGAACAGCTAAACAAGATCAGAAGGTAGGCAGGTACTACCCAAGTAACCTACAGATTCAGTGCAATCTCTATCAAAATACCAGTGGCATTCATCACAGAAATACAAAAAAAATCTTAACAGTTGTATGGAATCATTAAAGATCCTTAATAGCCAAAGCAATCTTGAGCAAAAAGAACAAAGCTGGAGGTATCACACAACCAGGCTTCAAAATATACTACAAAGAGGCTGGGTGTAGTGGCTCACACCTGTAATCCCAACACTTTGGGAGTCCAAGATGGGTTGATCACTGACCAGGAGTTTGAGATCAGCCTGGCCAAGATGAAACCCCATCTTTACTAAAAATAGAAAATTAGCCAGGCATGGTGGCACACACCTGTAATTCCAGCTACTCCAGAGGCTGAGGCAGGAGAATCGCTTAGAACCCGGGAGGCAGAGGTTGCAGTGAGCTGAGATCGCACCACTGTACTCCAGCCTGGGCAACAGAGGGAGATTCTGTTAAAAAAAAAAAAAAAAAACACTACAAAGCTTTAATAACCAAAACAGCGTGGTACTGGCATAAAAACAGACACACAGACAAATAGAACAAAATAGAGAACCCAGAAATTAATCCAGGTGTCCACAGTCAACTGATTTTTGACAAAGGAATCAAGAATACTCACTGGGGAAAGGACAGTCTCTTCAATAAATAGTGCTGGGAAAACTGGATATCCATATGCAGAAGAATGAAACTAGACCCCTATCTCTCACCATATACAAAAATCAACTGAAGATGAATCAAAGACCTAAATGTAAGACCCCAAACTGTAAAACTACCAGAAGAAAACATAGGGGAAATGCTTCAGGACATTGATCTGGGAAAAGAGTTTATGAAGAAGACCTCAAAAGCAGAGGCAACAAAAACAAAAATAAACAAATGAGGTTACATCAAACCTAAAAATCTTCTGCACATCAAAGGAAATGATCAACAGAGCGAGAAGACAACCTAAGGAATTGGAGAAAATATTTGCAAACTATTCATCAAAAAAACAAAAACAAAAAAGTGGGGTGAGGGAATGACATGGAGGAGAAGCAAGAGATCTGAACAGATGTTTCTCAAAAGAAGAAATACAAATGGCCAAGAAATATATGAAAAAATGTTCACTATCACTAATCATCAGGGAAATGCAAATCAAAACCACAATGAGGTATCACCTCGCCTAGTTAGAGTGTAAAGTGGCTATCATCAGAAGGACAAAAAATAACGAATGCGGGTGAAGACATGGAGAAAAGGGAGCTCATCCACTATTAATGGGATCGTAAATTAGTACAGCCACTATGGAAAAAGTGTGGAGGCTTCTCAAGAAACTACAAATAGAACTACTGTAAGTTCCGCAACTCCACTACCGGGCAGTTATCCAAAGGAAAGGAAATCAGTACATTGAAGAGACTTTTGCACTCCCACGTTTATTGCAGCACTATTCACTATAGCCCAGATATGAAACCAATCTAGGTGTCCAACAAAGATGAATGAAGAAAAGGTAGTGTATATGCACAATGGAATACTATCCAGCCATGAAAAAGAATGAAATCCTGTTTTCACAGCAACATGGATGGAACTGGAGGACATTATGTTAAATAAAATAAGCCAGGAACAGGAAGTTAAACACCACATGTTCTCATTCATATGGAAGCTAGAAACAGTTGCTCTCATAGAAGTAAAAAGTAAAACAGAAGATACTAAAGGCTGGGAAGTATAGCGGGCAAGGAGGAATAGGGAGCGATTTGTTCAGGATACAAAAATCACACCTAGATAAGAAGAATAAGTTGCAGTGTTCTATAGCACTGTAAGATGACCACAGTTAACAATAAGATATTAGATATTAATAGTTTCAGATAACAAGAAGGAGGATGTTGTATGTTCCCAACACAAAGAAGTGATAAATGTTTGAGATGATGAGTGTGCTAATTACCCTGATCACTATACATTATGTGTATTGCAGCTTCACTATGAACCTCATAAATATGTAAAATTATGCCAATTTAAATTTTTTTATTTTATATTTTTTCTTATTTTAATGTTGAAAAAGAAGGTAGACAGCAGCCAGACCGTGCAGGGCTGTGAAGGCATGGCAAGGAGTTTGGAAGCTATTCTGGGAACGGTGGGAAGCCACAGGGAGGTTTTGAGCAAAGGCATGGCCTTATTCAACTGACACTTTCAGAGCATCTCTCTGGCTGCTGCGGGGAGAGTACAGATCAGCAAGTCAGGAGAAGAGCTGGGGTGGCCATTCAGGATTGCTGCAGTTGCAGGACAAGAATGAGTTCTCTGCCCGAGGTCTGATACCTTAACTAGGTGTTCAAATTCAGCATCATCAGTAATGGGACCACATGACATCATGTGCCACCTGAAGTGATGCAACAAGAAGGATGCCAGATTGCCCAGGTAGAATTCTTGCCAAGATACTTAACCTGGATTAATAATCCAGAAACAGACAAATCCAGAGTGCTGGGCATTCTACAAAACACATGAACCAGACTTTTGAGAAATGTCAATGTCCTGAAAGATCAATAGAGAAGGAGGAGAGCTCTACAAAAAAGGTGACATGACAACTACATGAGGGTGTGATTCTCAAATGGACTCTGTAGCAGAGGATTGAAAATTACTGTAGGCTGGGCGATGTGGCTCACACCTGTAATCCCGGCACTTTGGGAGGCGGACGCAGGTGGATCATTGGAGATCAGGAGTCCGAGACCAGCCTAGCCAATATGGTGAAACCCCATCTCTACTAAAAATACAAAAAAATTAGCCAGGCGTGGTGGCATGCACCTGAAATCCCTGCTACTTGGGAAGCGGAGGCTGCGGTGAGCTGAGATCACACCACTACACTCCAGCCTGGGCGACACGGTGAGACTCCAACTCAAAAAAAAAAAAAGAAAGAAAGAAAAGAAAGAAAATTATTGTAAAGAACTTTGCTGGGACCATTGGGGCAATTTAAATATGATTATAAATTAAGTAATGCATCAGTGTTAAATTTCTTGGATATGATGATGTTGTGGTTACATAAAGAAACGTCTTTATTCTTAGGAGACGTGTTGAATTATTGAGAGGTAAAGTATCAGGGTGTCTACAAATTTCAAAGCTTTCATCCAGAAAAAGAGAGAGAAAGATGAAATAAATGTGGCTAAATGTGATAATTTGATGAATCCCAGTGAAGACCAAGAAGGTGTTCATCTTCCGGCTTTTCTACGGGTTTGAAACTTTTCAGAGTGAAAAAAGTTGGGAGGATGGAAAAATAAGCAAATAAATTAATCAATTGAGTCAACAATTGAGATTCCTTTTCCCTAAAACCTTTATAAGCAGTTTGCTCACATTGATTCTGTTCTGAACAGTTCTGGATGTAAAGGGGGCAGGCCTAGAATGAATGAATCTGGCGTCTTCCAGATTGCAGCTATATGTTTGGTTTGGTTTGGTTTTTAATTTGGGAATTACAAAAGTAGCAGGGACCCTGTGTGAAGCTTGAGCGGCTGCTGCCATCTTGTGGATCTCAGCATTTCTGCAAGGTTGGAAGCAGATATTCCAGGTCACTGCAGGTTAAGGAGCTCCCCTCCACAGCCTGGGGAGGAACGCGCTGGAGGTTAAAGGTGTAAGTACTTTCATTAACTTCCTTCCAGAGTGAGTGACGATGCAGCCTACATCCTTCATTGGGTTCTCTGGATGCACAGGGTCCTCCACCTTTAAAATCAGCAGGCCTAACAAAACTTGCATCGATTTCACTCTGCAAAATCAAGGCTAGGGAGCCATTGAGTGGGATTTTACCGCCATTTGCACGCAATATTGACTTGTTGGCATTGTTTTCTTATTCATGAAGGCTCATAAAAATGATACTGGGCACTTCTGATACCAGCTTTTCAAACCTCTAATTAGTTCACAGACAAAGCTTTGAAAGCAGGTGTGGGAGGGTCACGATCGGAGACAGTAAGAAAGAGAAGGGAGTGGACTACCTTAGAAGAAGGAGAGTGGGAGGAGGAGCCAGAAACAAAACTAGCTTCTAGATTTTCTTTGCAGGCAGGGTGGACGTTGAAAAAAGCTCTGAGGACTTTGAGGCTAGGTGAACTTGGGTTTGCATTTCAGCACTGAGGTGCCACTTTCTGCTTGGGGCAGCTTAGACATCTCCTGGGGATTGTTATCAGCATGATGGTGATAACACACAGGGGATTACATTAAGGACTGAGAATGTTTTAAGGCAGCAGTTTTCAAACTTGAACAAGTCCCAGAATAATCTAAAGGGTTAAAACATAGATTTCTACCCCCATCCCTCCCCCAGAGTCTCTGATTCACCAGGTCCCAGGTGGTCCCAAGCATCTGAATTTCTTTTTCTTTCTTTCTTTTTTTTTTTTTTTTCCAAGACAGAGTCTAGCTGTGTTGCCCAGGTTGGAGTGCAATGGCGCAATCTCAGCTCACTACAACCTCCGCCTCCCAGGTTCAAGTGATTCTCCTGCCTCAGCCTCCTGAGTAGCTGGGACTACAGGCACGTGCCACCATGCCCAGCTAATTTTTGTATTTTTAGTAGAGATAGGGTTTTGCCATGTTGGCCAGGCTGGTCTTGAACTCCTGACCCCAAGTGATCCTCCCACCTCTGCATTTCTAATAAGTTCCCAGGTAGCGCTGATGCTCCAGGTCTGGTTACCATGCTTTGAGAACCATTGTTTTAAGGACTATAAAATGGCATAAATATATGGTAAGCACAGGGTAGGTAATCAACAGTCAGACACCTCCCAGGGCTCCTTTCAACACATCCCCTTTGAGTAGGCACAAGCATTTCTGAGACTGAGTATATCTCTACAAGACATGTCCTGGGTGTTTATCTTAGACATGAGATAAAGCAAAGCTCTCACAGTAGTGCAGGGAAAAGACCCACATGGGCTTAGGCTGGGATTTCAGGCACAGAGTGGTGCAGCTCAGGCTTGTATGGATGGGCACAGTCGCTTGGCCCCACCCCATGCACTGACGTTTGACTGAAGAAGACACAGGCCTTTTTTTTTTTTAATTTTACTTTAAGTTCTGGGATATATGTGCAGAATGTGCAGGTTTGTTACATAGGGATACCTGTGCCATGGTGGTTTGCTGTACCTATTAACCCATCATCTAGGTTTTAAGTTCCACATGCATTAGGTATTTGTCCTAATACTCTCCCTCCCCTTACTCCCCTCTCCCTGACAGGCACTGGTGTGTGGTGCTCCTCTCCCTATGTCCATGTGTTCTCATTGTTCAACTCCCACTTATGGGTGAGCACATGCGTTGCTTGGTTTTCTGTTCCTGTTTTAGTTTGCTGAGAATGATGGCTTTCAGTTTCATCCATTTCCCTGTAAAGGACATGAACTCATCCTTCTTTATGGCTGCATAGTATTCCATAATGTATATGTGCCACATTCTCTTTATCCAGTCTATCATTGATGGGCATTTGGGTTGGTTCCAAGTCTTTGCTATTGTAAATCGTGCTGCAGTAAACACACAGGTGCATGTGAAGACACAGGTCTTATGATGGAATGACAATACCCTGAAGAAGCACCTGAGAAGAAGCCTGTCTTGCCCAAGTCTAAGGGCAGGGCTGGTTTGGCCTGCATGATATCCATTTCGCCATGTCTGGGAATAACACCTCAATCTCCCTTTGGGGAGCCACTCTCCACCATCCCTGTCCATGTGGTTCAAGTGGGGTTCCCTCCTCACTCCTGCCGTGTGGGGTTGTGCCATTCACGCCCAATGCAGCAGTGCATGGTGGACAGAGTGAGCAGGTCTGAAATCCAGCCGTTCTCTGACAGCAAAGCATGTGCTGCTTAGCCCAAGGGAAGGGGCGCCCTTTTGTTACTCACCTACCCTAAAGGGTCACCCCGTCACCTCTCCAGGACCCAGGTCCATTCCATTCCTGACCACAGTAAGCAAAAGGATCACTAGCAAAAATTCCTGACACAGGAGGCCATGTCAATGGCAGCGCACGGGAAAGAGACCTGAAGGTTTGGTTCTTTCACGAGCCCAGTGAGCCAACAGATTGATACAGCTATCAAAAAGTCAGAGACAAAAGTCTAGAGCTGTCTTCAACTGTATTTATGGAAGTCTAGCATTGAGATCAAAGGAAGTCACAAATTCGATATGATTTACACCAATCAGGCCATAATGAATAATTTACATTCTTAATAACAAACTAGGTCTATGAAAAAACTAAAAGTGGGCCATAATCAAAAGCAAACTCCAAATGTAGTTCAGGCGTAAATTCTGTTTGTTCTTTCAAGGTTTAATATAAAGGTTCTGAACCCTAATTGCACATTAGATTCAACTGGGGAGCTTTTAAAAATATTTGTGCTGGAGCACCCCCCGCCCCCAAGACTCTGATTTAATTGGACTGCAGTGGGACCCAGGTAACAGTATTTTTTATTAAAGCTCCCCCGGTGATCATAATATGCAGCCAGAATGAAAACCACCGGTTTAATATTAAGCATACACTTTGGAAAATGTGAGCATTCACTCAATAGTGCAAACATCATCTAGACCAGCAGTTCCCAGCCCAGAACGACTGTCAGACACACCTGAGACGGGTTTTTAAAATTCAGGTCCCTGGCCTGACCCCTAATCTACTCAATCAGCATCTTCTCTGACGAGGCCCAGAACTCAGCATATTTTTCAAGGATGGCTGCTCAATTTCATTCATCAGCCAGTGACCTACCATAAGGCTTCTCCGCTGGAAGTGCAACTCAGCTTCACCTGGGCTCAACCCAGGCATACGAAATCAGTGTGGGGGCTGAGCATCAGTATTTCCAAAGTTTTCCTGACTGTCCAGACTGGGGTGAGAACACATTTCACTTAGCTGAGCCACAGTCAGGGGGTGGCCAACATAGAAAGAAGCCTGCTGCTTGTGGTCAAGCTCAACTCTTGTGCCTCCAAAGAGGATTTTGAACCCCAGCCTCCTCCTGTCCTTGCCCAGCATAACAGTCTTGAATAAGTTGGGTGAATGAACTATCTTTTTTCTTTTCTTTTTTATTTTTTTATTTTATTTATTTATTTATTTATTTATTTTGAGATGGAGTCTTGCTCTGTTGCCCAGGCTGGAGTGCAGTGGCACAATCTCAGCGCACTGCCTCCCTGGTTCAAGCCATTCTCCTGCCTCAGCCTCCTGAGTAGCTGGGATTACAGGCCCCCACCACCATGCCTGGCTAATTTTTGTATTTTTAGTAGAAACAGGGTTTCACCATGTTGGCCAGGCTGGTCTTGAACTCTTGACCTCAGGTGATCCTCCTGCCTCAGCCTCCCAAAGTGCTGGGATTACAGGCGTGAGCCACCGTGCCCGGCCTTGAACAAATCTTTCACTTGCCATCCTTTGGTATGGATGTTGCTTTCAGCTGAATTGGCTAGGTTCAAGCTGACACAACTTCTGCTAAGATGATGCCTTCCACTCATGGGCTTCACATGCTCACAGGAGGATGTTCTCCCAATGGTTGAGGACCTCCTGGCAATCTCAAGAACATTTTATAAAGAGCCAGGGCTTTGATGGTTGGGAGTTAAGTTTGAAGATGAAACTGCTCTTAGATTTATGTTGTTAATAAAGTGAGCTTCTTTCTGTTCATATTGGGGAAAATGCTTAGACTTTCAGCAGTGTCTGGCATGGTCGAGCACTGTGCAAAAATTGTCCACCTAGAACACAGGATCAGCAGGAGAACAAAAGATTGAAGGTGGCCTGTGAATGAGGTAGAGGCTGTAGACACAGGGCCCTCAGGGCTGTGGGCTCCATGGGGTTTCAGAGCCCGCCTGGTCTGAAGTCTGCCCCATGAGTCTTAACCAGGCCCTTGTGAGAGTCATCAGGCAGCCAATCTGACCCCTGAACTCAGCGCATGGGGCTGTCCACCTGGGGTCTCTGAATATATTGTCCAATCCTGGGAAGCAAGAGCCACTCAGCCCCTCAACATGCACACCTTGATGACAGTTCACTCAACAGGGGCAGCTCTGACCACGCAGGTCTTATGACGGAATGACAATACCCTAAAAAGATCTAACACCGTATACATGTGCCATGTTGGTGCGCTGCACCCATTAACTCATCATTTACATTAGGTATATCTCCTAATGCTATCCCTCCCCTCTACAAACATTATAAAAAATAAATTGAAAATGTACCTTATATGGCAGCAGTCAAGATTTAATGGAAAAAAAAAAAAAAGATCTAACACTATGAATGCAAAAGCCATGGAGCCTGATGCAGACCTGGGGTGGGACTGTGAATCTACATCTCTAACACTCCAGGTGATGCCACCGTTGCTGTCCAGGGGCTACACTTTGAGTAACTTAATCCAACTCAGAAGCTATGAAATGATGACGTGACCAGCCACTCCTGTGAGTGACAGGAATGCAGGAAAAAGGCAAGGCACTGCCAGCATTCCCAAGGCACCCCACTACTCTGCCTCCTTCCCTGCAGAGAGGCGACATTTCTGAGTAGGCAGTGAAACTTATAAGAAACAGCATATGGGCATGGTGGCTCATGCCTGTAATCCCAGCACTTTGGGAGGCCAAGGCAGGAGGATTACTTGAGGCCAGGAGTTCAAGATCAGCCTGGGAAACATAGCAAGACCTCGTCTCTACAAAAAAAAGGAAAAATAAGAAAAAAGAGTTTTAAAAAAATTAGCTGGATGTGGTGGCAAGTGCCTGTACTCCCAGCTACTCAGCAGGCTGAGGCAGGAGGATCGCTTATACCCGAGAGTTTGAGGCTACAGTGAGCCGTGATTGTACCACTGCACTTCAGCCTGGGCCACACAGTGAGACCCTGTCTCAAAAAAAGAAAAAATGTAAAGAAACAGCACAGAAGAAGATGTCCAGAGACTCAATCTAGTACTGATTCCTCCATTAGTAAGCTCTGTGACTCAAGGAAAATCCCTGTATCAGATGCACTGGCTGCCACAACAGGTCCTGTAACACCTAATACAGAGACCTGACAATGTTTGAAAATCACAAGTGGGTGCACAAATGTAAGGCCAAAGAACCATGATCAAAAGTTCAGAGTTGGAAGGGCAATGTGCTGCCCCCAGCATCCTCACCCCTGTCCTCGTCAGCCACTGCCCCACAGGTCCCTTAGGGCGACAGGCACCATTAGTGATGCAGAGAAGGTCCCAGCAGGCTTCTCCTAGAGCCACACTGTGTTCATAGCCAGTGAGCCCCATCAACCTGGTCATCCCTGAGGCAAAAGGCTTTAGAAAAAGACATTGGATCTCTCTTGGGCCTTAAATTCCTAGCTGCTGTGTTTGACCATTCTTTTCATCCTTCGCCCCTAAGGAGGTTACAGGAAAGCATATACTTTTCAAATGTTGTGGGCAATGAGGTAAATATTAATGTTAGTACTGTCTCCATGTGATAAGGAAACAGCAGGATGAGTAATCGGGTTGGAGAGTGGATCAGAACAACAGGGCCTTTGGGAATATAGTCCTGCAGTGGGTTTAGGGACGGTATATGGCTATATCCCGAAATTCTTAGGCACAGAGTGGCTCTGAGTCTCACTTACGGTTTCTACATACCTAGCCCCTGCACCCGTCACACGACCATCCACCAACACTCACTGAGACCCTGTTCTGTATCTAGTTCTAAGTTAACTGCTGTTTGGGGGTGCAGAGGTAGCTAGCAGAGATGATCATGAGTCAAAGAAAAATAAAAAATAAAAACACATTCCTTCTCTCCAAGAACTTAAAAGTAAATATAGACATTAACTATAGTAAAAGCAAAAACTGCAATGAAAGTCAGGATAAGCCAAATATCAAGCAAGATTGTCAGATGTTAAGTGCTAAGAAGTTCTATAAGGCAAAAAAATCCCTTGGCTCAGATGTCGACAGGCGTTTCTGACATGTGGCTGCAACAGAGGGCAAAGAAGGAAAATAGTTAGGAATCATAGTCATTGTGGCAGCTGCAATTTGTTGAAGGCTCACCATGCCCTGCAGAATGGCACTAAGGGTTTGGGCCATACCCGAGGAGGCCGCAGGAGGAGTTGGGCTGGGCGATGCTGCCCCCTAGAGGTCAGCTGAGAATGTCACTGAATATTGGAGGCTTAAACCCCAGGCGCCGCTGACCGTGATGTGCTCAGAGTCGGGAGGCTCTGTGGAAAAAGACATGAGCCTGTCTCACTTTGAGGTGAGACCTGGGCATTCAGACCTGTTCAGATCTTCTGCTGGGTTCGGAGGAAAGGACTCGGCCACGAGGGACGTGTGCACGCATACACGCACCACTGCTGCGAGCTCCCTGAGTAAGAGCTGTCGGTAAGAAATGTAAGCTCTTTCTCCACCTGCTGTGAGCACAGTCTGCAGGAAGGGGAAGCAGGACAGCAGCCCAGGGTGGGACCCACGGGTTCAGCAGACAGAGGACAAATGTATCAACTCACTCTCCTGAAGCGAAAGGGCTACTGTTACTAACTTCAGTCTTTCAAATGAGAAAAAATGATCATCAGAAATACTGGTCCCCGACCAGGCCCGGTGGGTCACGCCTGTAATCCCAGCGTTTTTAGAAAAGAAAATAAAGAAGAGGAGAGGGGAGGGGAGGGGAGGGGAGAGGAGGGGAGGGGAGGGGAGGGGATACTGGTTCCTTGGAGGGGAGGGGAGGGGAGGGGAGGGAGGAGAGGGGAGGGATACTGGTTCCCTGGGCTGGGTGTGGTGTCTCACTTTGGGAGGCCCAGGCAGGTGAATCACTTGAGATCAGGAGTTTGAGACCAGCCTGGCCAACATGGAGAAACCCCGACTGTACTAAAAATACAAAAAATTAGCTGGGTGTGGTGGTGCACACCTGTAACCCCAGCTACTCAGGAGGCTGAGACATGAGAATCACTTGAACCCAGGAGGCAGAGGTTGCAGTGAGCCAAAATCATGCCACAGCACTCCAGCCTGGGTGACAGAGGGAGACTGTCTAAAAAAAACAGAAGAAGAAATAAATACTGTTTCCCATGGCCACTAGTTTATTTTCTTCATTTTCACTTAATTGACAAATAATAACATATCTGTATGGAGTACAGTGTGATGTTTTGAAATATGTATACATTGTGGAATGATCAAATCAGGCCGATTGACATATTCAGGATCACTAATTTAATTAGTGACAAAGCCAAGCAGTGGCTCTAGTTCTTCCCAGGTTAGAGTGGGAACTGTCAGAACTAACATTCAGGAATGAATCTCAATGGGGAAAATAAATTCTAACTATCAGAATTCTAATGAGAAAAAATATATATATGGCTTAAATATGCCTGAGGTTTGAGTGTGTAGTAATCTAGAGTCAAATTACCTTCATGCAGATCAATTCAGGGCATCCTAAAAATTGCAGACCTAAGATGTACAGGGAAGTCCCAGTGCAAAACAGCTCCCAACCCTCTGCCCTGTCTCTACACTTCCCTTTTTTTTTTTTTTTTTTTTTTTTTGGTGGGGTTTCACTTTTGTCACCCAAACTGGAGTGCAGTGGTGCGATATCGGCTCACTGCAACCTCCACCTCCTGGTTTCAAGCGATTCTCCTGCCTTAGCCTCCCAAGGAGCTGGGATTACAGGTGCCCACTGCCACGCTCGGCCAATTTTTGCATTTTTAGTAGAGATGGGCTTTCACCATGTAGGCCAAGCTGGTCTCAAACTCCTGGCCTCAGGTGATCCACCCGACTCAGCCTCCCAAAGTGCTGGGATTACAGGTGTGAGCCACCACGCCCAGACTTCTACACTTATTTCTATATGCTGCCTCTGCTGTGTCAGAAGTTAAGTGGCCATAGAAATAGTTAAATTCTTAGCTTAGAACAAGGAAAGGGAGAAGCCTTCCCTGACAACCAAATAAATATAAAGTGATCTCTCACTTTTCTAATGAGAATATGTTAACTTTTTTTTAAAGTTTTGGGTCAATTCGAATATGCAAACTTTCTAGGGATGTGGAAGGAAGAGTCAAATGTCTACTTGTTAATATTTCATTTGTTCACTGATGTGTGAAATGTTCTGCAGTAACATAATTTGAATTTTTTACATCATGTGTTATTAAAGTGCCCATGTCCATCTGCCATTCATGACTTCTTTTATAGCCACTTATATGTGGGGTTGATGGTGTCTTTCTTGGTTCCCAACTTTCTAACTGAAAGAAATGTAAGGTATAAGGGTAAAAAAAGGCAAAACCCAGGATAGACTCATGCAATTTTCCAAACAATTATTTGTTTCTATTTTTCTTAATTTTTCAGAATCAGGAATTTGAAAAAAAAAAAATTACATCATCAACATTGTGTTAGTCCATTCTCACAGTGGTATAAAGAAATACCTGAGACTGGGTAATTTATAAAGAAAAGAGGTTTAATTGTCTCACAGTTCTGCACGCTGTACAGGAAGCATAGCAGCTTCTGCTTCCGGGGAAGCCTCAGAAAACTTTCAATCACAGCGGAAGGCAAAGGAGGAGAGAGTGCGAGTTGTCTCACGTGGTAGGAGCAGAAGCAAGAGAGGAAAGAGGGAGGTGCTACACACTTTTAAATGACCAGATCTGGTGAGAATTCACTCACTATCACGAAAACGGCATCAAAAGGATAGTGCTAAACCATTCATGAGAAATCTGCCCCCATGATCCAATCACCTCCCACCAGGCCCCACCTCCAACATTGGGGATTACTATCTGACATGAGATTTGAGCAGGGCCACAGATCTAAACCATATCAAACATTATATATATATTTAGAGATGCCAAATTTCAACAATTTTTGGGCAAATTTTATATTTCAATAATCTTGTTTCTGGAGAAATGTTTTCATTTTCAATTATCTCATCATTTTAAAATAATAAAATTGGCCAGGTGCAGTGGCTCACACCTGTAATCCTACAGCACTTTGGGAGGCTGAGGCAGGTGGATCACCTGAAGTCAGGAGTTCAAGACCAGCTTGGCCAACATGGTGAAACCCCATCTCTACTAAAAATGCAAAAACTAGCTGGGCATGGTGATGCATGCCTGTAGTCCTAGCTACGGGGGAGGCTAAGGCAGGAGAGTTGCTTGAACCCAGGAGGCGGAGGTTGCAGTGAACCAAGATCGTGCCATCGCACTCCAGCCTGGGTGACAAGAGCTAAACTCCATCTCAAAATTAAATAAATAAAATAAAATCTTGGCCAGGTGCGATGGCACATGCCTGTAATCCCAGCACTTTGAGAGGCAAAGGCGGGCAGATTACCTGAGGTCAGGAGTTTGAGACCAGTCTGGCCAATATGGTGAAACCCCATCTCTACTAAAAATACAAAAGTTAGCCGGGCATGTTGGCAGGCACCTGTAATTCCAGCTACTTGGGAGACTGTGGCTAAAAAACACATTTTGTACAGACAGCATAGGAAATCCACACCCAAAACAGATGGACCGTAACTGTCTAGACATATAGTAGCATGCAGAACTATAGTAGCATGTCTGGGGCCAGGTGCAGTGGCTCATGCCTGTAATCCTAGCACTTTAGGAGGCCAAGGTGGGTGGATCACCTAAGGTCAGGAGTCTGAGACCAGCCTGACCAACAGGGTGAAACCCTGTCTCTACTAAATACAAAAAATTAGCCGGGCGTGGTGGTGCATGCCTGTAATCCCAGCTAAGGCAGGAGAATCGCTTGAACTCGGGAGGCGGAGGTTGAGGTAAGCCGAGATCACGGCATTGCACTCCAGCCTGGGCAAAAAGAGCAAAACTCCGTCTCAAAAAAAGAACTAGATATCTGGGCATTTGTAATATTTTCCATCATCGCATCCCTAAAACATCCATAGTTCAAGCAACCCCAGCTCCCTGCAAGCCGAGCTCCTGCAGTAATGTCCTGCACAAAAGCAAATCCAGCCTGCAGCCCAGCCCCAGGATCCCAGCATGCCTCGGAGCCCTGCTTCCTAACCGCATGCATTCGAGAACATTACAGTTCAAGCGGCAAGGTAGTTTGTTACTGCATTGGGAGGAGTGATTTCTCCTCTCTCGTTCCTTATTGCCGTGCTCACTATGATAATATTTCCTTGATTTTCTATCTGACAGTTGCATATCAGTGGTCCCTTCTGCACAGAGCAGAGTTTTCTGAACACTCAAAAACTCCTTCATACACACAGACACACACGCCCCAGAGGACAAAGCCAATTCTCCCTATGAATTTGTAAACTTGTTGCCATAGAGACAGACTCCGGGTACCCCAAATGTGGATCATCAGTGCCACCTAGTGGGACATTGATTATCCTGCAGCCTCCAAATCCCAAGACTTCGGATGGGAGGGAATGGTTAGATTTTTTGTTTGTTTTGCTTTTTTGTTTTGTTTTTGGTAGCTATCTGGTGCTCTCTTTCAATGTCCTAGGGATCTGCCCACCAGAATCTACTTCAAGCAACTTCCTCCAGGCTGGTTCCTTCCCACCCTCAAAAATAGATCACTTCGAGCACTGGCAGTCCCTCTCACTTTTGGGACGCTCGGCTTCACTACCTCATGCTTACTTCTTTCTGTGGGGTGGGGGGAGGCGCGGAGTCTCACTCTGTCGCCCAGGCTGGAGTGCCGTGAAGCGATCTCAGCTCACTGCAAGCTCCGCCCCCGGGCTTCACGCCATTCTCCTGCCTCGGCCTCCCGGGAAGCTGGGACTACAAGCGCCTGCCACCACGCCCGGCTAATTTTTTGTATTTTTAATACAGACGGGGTTTCACCGTGTTAGCCAGGATGGTCTCCTGACCTCGTGATCTGCCCCCCTCGGCCTCCCAAAGTGCTGGGATTACAAGGCGTGAGCCAGCGCGCCCGGCCACCTCATGCTTACTTCTAAAAAACGCAGGAATGGCTGGGTCCCTTGATTGTCACATATAACAACAAAGACAAACCAGCACCTGATCAATAGGAGAGTAAGATTCCTGAGGATTAAAAATAAATGAAGTCCTCCTTGATCATTTTATTCATTTTTCTGACCTTGTGTGGCTTCTAGCTCACACATTTGAATGTGCAAGTCAATTTTCTTCATTTTCTTTTTTTTGTTTTTTTTTTGGGGGGGGGGGGGGGGGGCGGATTGCTCTTGTTACCCAGTCTGGAGTGCAATGGAATGGTCTTGGCTCACTGCAACCTCCACCTCCTAGGTTCAAATGATTCTCCTGCCTCAACTTCCCAAGCAGCTGGGATTACAGGTGCCCGCCACCATGCCCAACTAATTTTTGTGGTTTTGGTAGAGATGGGATTTCCCTATGTTGGCCAGGCTGGTCTCGAACTCCTGACCTTAGGTGTCGCCTCACCTCAGCCTTCCAAATTGCTAGGATTACAGGTGTGAGCTACCTGACCCCGCCAGATTTTCTTTATTTTCTATGAAGAATTTACCCATTGCATTGGGTAGCAGAAGCTAATATAAATAAATGCAGGGTCTCCCACCCTCACTTTATCCAAGTTCCAGAGGACATATGGGGTGTTGAGTCTGGGTCTGGGCAGAGTGGGTCAGGAGCATCTTATCCTCAGAGTGCTTATCAATCCACACTCCCATCCACTAACGAGTCCCCCTCCCTGCTCATTTCAAGCCATGACCCCGGGGAAGAGGGCTGCTAGGTCCAACTGGTTGAGCCCTGGGGTGTCTGCAGGCCAAAGCCACCCCCTGCTGCTCTGCCCTGCCAACCTTCCTGAACAATGACTGCCAGGAGATGCCAGTGAAAGAGGGAGACCCTTGGTGAATATCTCCAATTACAATCTGTCAACCAAGATTTATCACACTTAGGGGCATGACCTACCTGGGGCTTGTGGTACAAAAAAAGGAAAATGCAAACTCCTTGTCCTACAGTCAGAGACTCCTTTGGAGACAAACTAGTCAACCAAATACAGAAATCCTCCCAGCAACTGTTACAACAGAGACACAGGCCTACAAGCCCTTCATCAAAACGCTCAGGCCAGATGAGTTTGGGGATTCTGAATTTGTCAGATTTTAGAAACTATCTAGGATGTCACCCATAATCAATCACATCCACATTTCTGCAGCAAAATGTACCAGCAGTAAAGCAAAGTAAAGACAGGCAACAGCCTTGTGCTGTCTCAGGCAGAATTTGCCACCAAATGAGTTTTAGCACCAAAAAGAAAAAGCTTTCAGTTTTCACAACTTTTTGGGTTCAGAATTACAGATAAGTGTTTGTAGATCTGTATATACAATGCAGAGAGAGGACCGACCTGTCAGTTGGCCCAAAGACATCAGGAGGCTTCAGAGAGGAGGTCGTGCTTGAGCTGAGATCTGACAGTGAGAGCTGGTGGAGAGACCAAGCACAAGAACCAGGTAAGAACCAGAAGAGTATGAGGGTAGGGAGAGCCTCCCCTAGTTCAGTGTGCTTGGAAATATTAAGCCAGACTCTTCACTCTTGTCGACATTCCCAAGTTGGCCTCAAAACCACCCTGTTGCAGGAAGCCTTCTCTGACTACCCACCCTCTCATATGTATATTGCACTGACATTCCAAAAAAGTCCTGTGGGTTTTCTTTCAGACCACTACAGATCTAAAATTCCTTCAGTACAGGTACAAAAACAGACACATAACACATAGACCAGTGGAACAGAATAGAGAACCCAGAAATAAAACTGTACACCTACAACTATCTAATATTCAACAAACATGACAAAAACAAGCAGTGGAGAAAGGATTCCCTATTCAAAAAATGGTGCTGGGATAACTGGCTAGCTATATGCAGAAGATTAAAACTGTATCCCTTCCTTACACCATATATACAAAAATTAACTCAGGATTAAAGACTTAAATGTAAAACCCAAAACTATGAAAGCCCTGGAAGACAACCTAGGCAACACCATTCAGGACATAGACCCTAGCAAAGATTTCATGACAAGGACACCAAAAGCAATGGCAACAAAAGCAAACATTGACAGATGGGATCAAATTAAACTAAAGAACTTTGGGAGGCTGAGGTGGGCGGATCACTTGAGGTCAGGAGTTCAAAACCAGCCTGGCCAATATGATGAAACCCTGTCTCTACAAAAAAATACAAAAATTAGCCAGGCATGGTGGTGTGCTCCTGTAATCCCAACTACTCAGGAGGCTGAGGCACGAGAATTGCTTGAATGTAAGAGGCAGAGGTTACAGTAAGCCAAGATCATGCCACTACACTCCAGCCTGGGTGACAGAACGAGACGCCATCTCAAACAAAAAAAAATTAAACTAAATAGCTTCTGCACAGCAAAAGAAACTATCAACAGAGTAAAAAGACAACCTGCAGAATGGGAGAAAATTTTTGCAAACTATGTATCTGACAAAGATCTAATATCCAGCATCTATAAGGAACTTAAATTTATAAGAAAAAACAACCCCATGAAAAAGTGGGCAAAGGACATGAACAGACACTTTTCAAAAGAAGACATACATTGTGGCCAATAATCACATGAAAAAAAGCTCAACATCACTGATCATTAAAGAAATGTAAATCAAAACCACAATGAGATACCATCTCACACCAGTCAGAATGGCAATTATTAAAAAGTCAAAAAATAACAGGTGCTGGTGAGATTGTGGAGAAAAAGGAACGCTTATGCATTGTTGGTGGGAGTGTAGATTTGTCCAGTCATTGTGGAAGACAGAGTGACGATTCCTCAAAGACCTAAAGACACAAATACCATTGGACCCAGCAATCCCATTCCTGGGTATATACCCAAAATAATATCAATCATTCTATTATAAAAATAAATAAAATGTGGTACATATACACCATGGAATACAATGTAGCCATAAAAAAAGAACAAGATCATGCCCTTTGCAAGGACGTGGATGGAGCTGGAGGCCATTATCCTTAGCAAACTAACTCAGGAACAGAAAACCAAACACTGCATGTTCTCACTTATAAATGGGAGCTAAATGAAGAGAACACAAGGACACATAGAGGGGAACAACACACACTGGGGCCTTTTAGAGGGTGGAGGGTCGGAAGAGGGAGAGGATCAGGAAAAATAACTAATGGGTACTAGGTTTAATATCTGGGTGCTGAAATAATCTGTACAACAAACCCCCATGACATAAGTTTACCTATGTAACAAACATGCACTTGTACCTCTGAACTTAAAATAAAAGTAAAAATAAATAAATAAATAAATGCAGAATATGACCGGGCATGGTGGCTCATGCCTGTAATCTCGTCACTTTGGGAGGCTGAGGCGGGTGAATCACAAGGTCAGGAGTTCGAGACCAGCCTGGCCAACATAGTGAAACCCCATCTCTACTAAAAATACAAAAAATTAGCCAGGCATGGTGGTGGGCACCTGTAATCCCAGCTACTCAGGAGGCTGAGGCAGAAAAATCGCTTGAACCCGGGAGGCAGAGGTTGCGGTGAGCCGAGATCATGCCACTGCACTCCAGCCCAGGCAACAGTGAGAGACTCCATCTCAAATAAATAAATAAATGCAGAATAAAAAAGCTAAATGAGAAAATATAAATAAATAAAAATAGAATTCCTTCAGTACAAACAGGATCTTCCCTCTGTTTCTTTCCTACTCTATATTAATCCCTACTCGAGGATTCTCAATAGCAGCCATTCCCTTCCCCATACAACCATAACCACATCAGCACCTGACAGTAACAACAGCAACACGTTCTTAGAGTTTCTTATCTTGGGGAATGGGGGTGATGTTATTCCTGGGGGAGAAAAGGAAGGGGGAAAATCTCTAGGGGTTGTGTGCACTCACTTGTGTTTTATCTCCTTACCCCCAACTCACAGAACAAGGAGACAGAATCTTTTTCTGTACGTTAATTCTTGAATCAGTGGAGTTTCCAATGCAGTGATGTAAATATTCAGGCAATAAACAAGGAGCAGATGGAGTGGCCTTCACAGTTATTTTCACATCTATGTCAAAATATTTACTTCGTACTTAAATCACTTTTTAAAAACGTTAATTTGATATTGTGTGCAAACATTTCCACGAATATTAATCAATCACCCCCAAATTACTAAATGTAGCTTCCATTTCAGCATTTCGTCAGCACTTATCAAGGAAGGTTGGGCTGGGCAGGGAGCAGCGGCTCATGCCTATAATGCAGATCACTTGAGGTCAGGAGATCAAGATCAGCCTGGCCAACCAGAGCTCCATCTCCAGAGATGGAGAAACCCCATCTCTACTAAAAATACAAGTTACCTGGAACTTACAGGCGTGGTGGCCGGTGCCTGTAACCCCAGCTACTCCGGAGGCTGAGGCAGGAGAATCACTTGAATCTGAGAGGCGGAAGATGCAGTGAGCTGAGATTGCGCCACCGCACTGCAGCCTGTGCGATGGAGTGAGACCTTGTTCCCAGAAATCCAGAATATAAGACCCAGAAAGGCCTAGACAAAGGGATGGGCCTCCCCGGGACTCTGGTTCAGGGACAGGGAGGGGGAAGAGGAGGGGCCCAGGAGGGCTCCACCCTGTGTCCGGGTGCAGGCCAACACCTGCTCTTGCCCACCCAGCCCTCGGGGAAATCAGCCCGCCACGCCACCCTCTGTGTTGTGAATAGATGCTAAGGCAATTCAGAGAGCCAGGAGGAGGCTAGCGGAGAGGGAATATTTCTGGAATGTGTCTATTCTCTAGGGCTACGGTAAGTCAGCCTGAATTCCCTAGAACTCTATTTCCTGCACACCATGTGAATGTAAATCCGTATTACTGGTTCAGAGTTGTTCAGCATGTGTCTCCTCTCCATTTTTTAAGACCTGCACAGCATAAAACCAAATACATATCTGATACACTGAAAGCACGTGGTGGATTTTAATGGAAGTGATTAGCCTTGGAAAAGAAACAGAAAGTATGGAGGAGGTCAGTCAGTCTGCAACACTGTCCTCAGCACCACCCCAACAGGGGAAGGACTCCTCGGAGGCATCCGCTCCACTCCACTACATAGTCTGCCAGAGGGGCTCGGCTGTGACCTACCGTGAGCACCAAGGACCGCCACCTGGTGTTAACAGCAAAGCTTCTGAGACCGACGTTCAAGCTCTGGGAATTCCCTTCAGTTCAGCAAGCCCTCTTGAGAACCTACTTCAGCCAGGTGCAGTGGCTCACGCCTGTAATTCCAGCACTTTGGGAGGCCAAGGCAGGTGGATCACCTGAGGTCAGAGACCAGCCAGTCCAACATGGTGAAACCCCATCTCTACTAAAAATACAAAAATTAGCCAAACATGGTGGCATGTGCCCGAAAACCCACCTGCTCGGGAGGCTGAGGCAGGAGAATCGCTGGAACCCAGGAGGCAGAGAGGTTACAGTGAACTGAGATCGCACCACTGCACTCCAGCCTCAGTGACAGAGCGAGACTCTGTCTCAAAAAAAAAAAAAGAAAGAAAAAGAAAAAGAACCTACTTCATGTTCAGCCTTGTGCTAAGCAGAGAGGATGAAAAATAAAGTTCTGGCTTGGCCACGATGGCAGGATAGTTTTGGTAGGCAGGATAATGACCCTCAAACATAACCACAGCCTAACATCCCAAACCTGTGCATGTGTTACCTTACATGGCAAAAGATATTTGTAGATGTGATTAAATTAAGGATCCTGGGATAAAGGGTGTCATTCTGGAACATTCTATTGGGCCCAGTGAATCAAAATAATTGTCCAGGGTGGCAGGAGTTCATGGGCTCGGTAAGGTGTACTGTATTTGTAACAAAGGGATTAATGAAACTGAGCACATCAACAATGATCGAATGTACAAATGCCAGAAATGAAAGACACTACAAATTCCCCTCCTATCTTGGAACATTTTGTGGCTTGAATTGCCAGATGGGAGTTAATGACTCATAATTAATGAAAGGTCAAATCAACTGACTTGTGTAATCAACAAACTTACAAACCCCCATTTTACCATGTTGAGAAAGCATAGTGTGGTAAAAAGAGCTAGGGGTCTGGATCACCTGGTAATTTACTATGTGCATTTTGGCAAATCACTTAAATTCACTGGATCTCTGTTTGCTCGTGTGTAAAATGAGAATAATGCCACCTCATCAACCTGAGTGAAATACCTGGCCCTGAGCCCAACAACAGGGACCTATTATTGAAGACCTGTGTTAATATGGCAATAATGGTAGGGTCTATGCAATACTAAAGTGTCTGAGTGAAAAAATGAATAATTAAGATAACCCTTATGATACATTAGCCACCACAATATAAATGGCGTCCCTATGTGGAAACATTCATAGATCTGGTGATATGATATATATGACAGCTATTGCAAATGACTGTGAGTAAGACTTAGACAGGGTATGGAAAGGACAGGTACCCCTCAGACACCAGTGCCCTGGGATGATAAAGAATCAAACACAAGGCATCCATGGGGTCACTTTACAGGTAATGCATCTTTAAGAGAAGAGATCCAGGACTGAACAGCTGAGCTGACATTCTGGGGTTATCCTGCACCCACCATGGGAAAATTTCAAAGCTTTTCACAAAAAAAAATTATTAGACGTCCAGACTCCCCTTTTGTTTCCCACCTTTTTAAACTCTTCATGTACTAGACAGCCTGATCCCAGGTAGGAGATTATCTTTGAACTTTCACTTTCCCATGCTAACACTTTCCCACATTATCACAATAACTGAGGAGTCTATATTCAGTGCAGGTGGAAGTGGATTAGATGGAGAAAGAGAGACTTGGAGCAGAAAGACAGAATGTGATGCTCACATGTTGGAATAAAATTCCCCTTTACAGTTAGTCTAAGGAGCTGTTTCTATGCATTTCCAGTAACCTTAATGGTTAGTTTCCACAGCATCCATCATATTGAGAAGCTTCATTATTAAAATAGCCAAAGCATTATTCATAGTCACTCTGATGATAATATGATCACATTATGGAAATAATATTAAAGCACAGAAAAATAAGAAAAATGGGTTAGGATTGGGTTGGAAAGGCACTACTCTAGGAGAAATAGAACTAGTTATCATCTGGAGCACCCATCAACAGGCTTTACATGTTTAGAAAGAGTCCCAAGATTTCAAGTCTGCTTGTAGAGAAATACTCAGTGTCACATTTTACAACCCAGTGTGCTCCTTTAATAAAATGTATTATTTAATATTGTATCTCAACGTGATTCATTCTATTATGAGTAGTTAATATTCTTCCCAGGTGCTAAAGAACCAGAAAGTCTGGAGCTGAAAATTCAAGAGTCAGGCCAGTTTAATCCCCTTTTGTTCTCAAATCAGTGATAAATAGGTGACCAGAAATATTCTCAGGGACTGAAACAGACAGGCTGGACGACATAGAGGATTTATTTCAAATCCAGCTTCTGTGAATCCAGATGTCCATTCATCTCCTATGCAAAATGCTGCCGGAGTCATCTGCTGACTTGTAAATGTCCATTTCCAGTCATAGAGCTCTCGCACATTAGCTCTGGGATCATGACCCAGGAGCTGTTTAAATATCAGACCAGCAGCCTGCACTGCTGAGCCTTTTTTTTTTTTTCCTCGTCTTTTGAATGTTATTAAGACTTATTCTATCACCCAGCAAATGGTCTAACTTGGTAAATATTCCAGGTGCATTTGAAAAGAATGTGTATTCTGTTCTTGGGTGTAATCTCCTATAAATGGCAATTAGGTCCAGGCAATTAATAGCATTTACATTTTCTGTATTCTTACTGATACCTTTGTCTAGTTGTTCTATTAATTACTGAAAAGGGGATGTTAAAAATATTCAACTAGGATCTTTGACTTGCCTAGTTGTCCCTTTAATTTTCTCAGTTTGTGTTTCATACATTTGGAAGTTCTGTCACATACGCATATAGAAGGGATGTATGTTCCTGCTGATTTGGTTCTTTTATTATTATAAAATAATCTGTGTTTGTATCTCATAATACTCCTTGCCTTGAAGTCTATTTTGTCTAATACTGTTATAACCACACCAGCTTTCTTATACTTACTATTTTCATGGTATGTACTTTTCCATTCTTTTACTTTTAAACTGTGTCTTTATATTAAAAGTGTGTCCTTATAGGCACACTTTTATAAAGCATAAAGATGGGAATTGCTTTTTTATGCAGTCTGATAATCTCTGTCTTTTAGTTGGTATGTTTTGTCCTTTTACATTTAATACAAATGTTGTTACGTTGGTCTATCATTTTATTATTTGTTTTCTATTTGTCCTGTATCTTTTTTGATCCTCTGTTCCTGCTTTTCCGCTGTCCTTTGGGTTAATCAAACTTTTTTAGTATTCTATTTTAACTCCTCTATTGGCTTTTGAGTCACACCAATTTACAATTTTAGTGGTCTCACATAAAATATGAGAAATCTGTGACATTATCGTTTCATTAACCTCGCCTATTCCTTTCTATCCCTATTGTCATTATGGTACATCTACATACACTATAAATGCCACTGATTTGAGAAATTGTACTAAGCAATTAATATATAAATAATATATAAAAAATATATGAGTCGTTTGAGTTCCTTATATTCTGATTATTAATTCGTTGTCAGATGAACAATTTGCAAATATATTCTCTCATGTTGTAGGTGGTCTCTTCACTTTGCTGATTGTTTCCTTTGCTGTGCAGAAGCTTTTATGTTTGATGTGATCCCATTTGTCCATTTTTGCTTCGGTTTCCTGTGTTTGTGAGGTCTTACTCAAGAAATCTTTATCCAGACCAATGTCCTGGAGCATTTCCCCAATGTTTTTGCCTAATAGTTTCATAGTTTCAGGTCTTACATTTAAGTCTTTAATCTATTCTGATTTGATTTTTGTAGATAGTGAGAGATCGGGATCTAGTTCCAGTATTCTGCATACAGATACCCAGTTTTCCCAGCACCATTTATTGAACAGATTGTCCTTTCCCCAATGGGTGTTCTTGGCACCTCTGTCAAAAATCAGTTGGCTACAGGATTTGTTTCTGGATTCTTTACTTTCTCTATTTTTATGCCAGTGTCATGCTGTTTTACTGCATGTTTTACATCTGTTACTACAAATTCATAATGTACTTTGAAATCTAGCTTTGTTCTTTGTTGTTGTTGTTGTCGTTGAGACAGAGTCTGGCTCTGTCACCCAGGCTGGAGTGCAGTGGCGGGATATTGGCTCACTACAAACTCTGCCTCCTAGGTTCAAGTGATTCTCCTGCCTCAGCCTCCAGAGTAGCTCGTACCACAGGCGTACACCACCACTCCCGATAATTTTTGTATTTTAGTAGAGATGGGGTTTCTCCATGTTGGCCAGGCTGGTCTCCTGGTCTCAAATGATCCACCCGCCTTGGTCCCCCAAAGTGCTGGGATCACAGGTGTTAGCCACCGCGCCTGGCCCAGCTTTGTTCTTTTAGTTCAGAATTGCTTTGGCTATTCAGGCCCTTTTGTGGTTCATATGAATTTTAGGATGTGTTTTTCTATTTCTTTTAAGAATGTCTTTGATATTTTGACAGGGATTACATTGAATCTGTAGATTGCTTTACATAGTAGGAACATTATAACAATATTAACCCTTCCTATTCACGAACATAGAATATCTTTCCATTTTTTTGTGTTCTCTGCAATTTCTTCCATCAGTGTTTTACAGTTTTCATTCTAGAGACTGTTCGCTTCTTTGGTCCCCTCTCCTTTCTTAACAGTTTGTTTGATGAAGAAATCAGATCATTTCTCATATAGATTTTGCCACAATCTGGATTTTGCTGATTGCATCCCTATGATGTCATTCAAACTTTCCTTTGTCCCCTGTATTTCTTATAAGTTGGTGATCACATCTAGATGCTTGATCAGATGCTGACCTGGTTTTTCAACAAGATCTATTCATACAGGATGAGAACAAGAATTCTATTTCTTTTGCATTTTGTTGATGAACTACTTGAGAATCCACCTAATTATATTAGCAGGAAGTCCAACAGATCATCTTGAGTCTAGCCCACCTCCTTTCCTATTTCCTGCTAAAATTGTGCAAAACCTTAAGGGCTTACTGAGTCCAAAGAGATCAAATTCTACCTTCCACTACCAGATGGAGAGAGAGGAAAGTAGAAGAAAGAAAAAGAAAAAGAGAGGAAAGGAGGAGAAGAGACGCAAACAGATAAGTTCAACTGGCCGATTCACATAGTAGCTTCTGTCCCATCACTCTGAACACTGTGCCACCACAGCCCCTTGCCTCCTTCCAGCTAAGCCCTTTGCTGGCCCAGATCTGTACAATCAAGAATAGTGTTCTACACTGGAACTTCAAGTTATTCTTCCTAGTTTATAGGCGCAAACTGCCTAAAGCACAGGACATGCCTGGATCCACAACCACAGCCACATACAGGGCCAGCTCCACGTCTTCTCACAAATCCAAGGGTCACCGTCTCACCTTCCCTCACAGTGAGTTTGCACTCCAAGGCCCTTGGCGTCCTTTCCTCTCATAGGGCCTTGCTGAGGACCACTTGTTCTATACTCCTATAAGTTTCCTGATCTTTTAATTCCAGACAGGGGTTGGAATATCAGTCCTTTTCCTTCCACAAGGCCTCTAGACTTCTAGTGCAAGTCGATGCATTCTCCAACTCCCGCCATCTCCCCCAGCCACATCCTCTTACACTTGGAGAGGAGAAGCAGCCTTGGTGAGCCAGATAAAGCATGCTATTGGCCTCTGCTCCGAGGACAGGATTATCTACCATTCCTCCCCTTGCATATTGATAGGAGCTACACAAGTGGCTCTTCAGAAAACAAAAGAGCCCATCTCATAGTGACTTTTAATATCTGGCCAGATATTGAAGATACGGGGACAGCTTTTAAAATCCAGCTTCACAGAGTACTCAAATATACAAGTATCTGCTTGCATGTTGAAGGCTGGCAGAATATGCCACCTCAACATATGCTGCTCTGGCATAAGGACTATTTTGAGCTATAGGCACTTTAAAAAATACATGCAATGGCTGGGCACGGTGGCTCAAGCCTGTAATCCCAGCACTTTGGGAGGCCGAGATGAGCGGATCACAAGGTCAGGAGATCAAGACCATCCTGGCTAACACAGTGAAACCCCATCTCTACTACAAAATACAAAAATCTAACCAGGTGAGGTGGCGGGTGCCTGTAGTCCCAGCTACTTGGGAGGCTGAAGCAGGAGAATGGCATGAATCCGGGAGGTGGAGCTTGCAGTGAGCCGAGATTGTGCCACTGCACTCCAACCTAGGCAACAGAGTGAGACTCTGTCTCAAAAAAAAAAAAAAAAAATACATGCAAGAAGGGCATTCTGACCCTCCCCTTTCCTTCCTGAAAGAAGGAGATAACCTCCTTACTGAAGAGGTCCTCCCTGTGCCAGAAGGAACGTTTGTTCTTATTATCAAAGATGGGAAGTTGAGACCAAGGTAATCATGTAAAAGTAAGTCTTGTTAACATATTTATCTTTCTTGAGCCTCCTCATATACTTCTTTTTTTTTTTTTTTTTTTTTTGAGTCAGAATCTCTCTCTGTCACCCAGGCTGGAGTGCAGTGGCACAATCTCAGCTCACTGCAACCTCTACCTCCCGGGTTCAAGCAATTCTCCTGCCTCAGCCTACCGAGTAGCTGGGATTACAGGTGCCCATCACTATGCCCAACTAATTTTTTGTATTTATAGTAGAGATGGAGTTTCACCATGTTGGCCAGGCTGGTCTTGAACTCCTGTTTTCAGGTGATCTGCTGGCCTCAGCCTCCCAAAGTGCTGGGATTACAGGTGAGCCCCGCGCCCAGTCAGCCCCCTTACATACTTTAGTTACTTTTCCACAATTGCCTGCCTTTGTTCAACTTAATATAAGAGCATTTAGGTTTTGTCAATTATTTGGGTATTCATTTCCTCATGAGGGCTCCCATGTCACATGAAATTTATATGAAGTAAATTTGTTTACTTTTCTCTTGTAAATCTGTCTTATGTCACTTTAATCCTCAGGCCCAGCCACAACACCGTAAGAGGGTATAGGTAAAAAATTTCGCCTCCCTTGTGATGTCTTCTCTGTTCCTTGATGGTGAGGATACTGGGACTGACCTAGGGTTTGAACCCCCAGTGGCTGAAACAACACTGGTACAAAGGAAATGCTCCATAAATGTTTGAGAATGGACAAATAGATGAATGAACTAACTGCTGAGTTAAACCCAGGCTGGATTGACAAGAGCCAGTAGAAACAGTCTGTAGGAAGCAGAGAAAACACCTGTACATTTCCCTTGCACTCCTCACTTAAGAGTGGAAACAGTGATCTTACTGAGTCCCATTCCATTCCAGGCTACTGGCTGAGTCGTGTTTGCTAGTGCACAGGGTCACTCTATGTTCACACTCTGTGCACATCCACTAGACCTCCTCTTCTGCCCCTTCCTTCCAAGAGGCTAGATGCAGAAGTGAGCCAGTGTCTTCCCCAAGATCTGCCATCTTGTAGGTGAGCCAGTGCCTTCCCCAAGAGCTGCCATCTTGTAAGCGAGCCAGTGTCTTCCCCAAGAACCGCCATCTTGTTAGTGAGCCAGTGCCTTCTCCAAGAGCTGCCATCTTTGCCTCCACGCCATCCCTCATGGAGAGAGAAAATTCTGGAGCAGGAAACTCTGCCTCCCAGGTTTCCTGTCACAGCAGATGCTGCAGAAACATCCTAAAGTCTCTCTGTTGCATCTGATGACCAAGTCAGAGCTGGATGTGTCGTCCTGCTCTTCATCCATCATGAATCTGAAGTTGTTTTGGTTATTCTCATGATGCAAGTGTGAATTTCCTTCGTGAGGCCTGAGCCTGTGGTCCCTGAGAGCTGGAACTGAGCCTCCAGATGTGAAAAAGAAGAGCAATGGCTCCTGTTGATTCTAAGGGAGGGGGGCAGGATAGCATGCCTCCCCGGTGCAGCACCTACTCCAGCCCCTGGCACAGGGAAGGTGCTCAGCAAGGGCAAGCTGCTGCCCTTACCATCTCAGACTCACAGAAAAAGCACAGGCGCCTATAAAATGGACCAAAAACTGAGACTCAAAAAAGTTAAGTATTACTCAAAATTACACAGCCAGAGAGCCTTTCTCCACAGGGCTAGTGAGCCTTGGAGCCTCCTACTCCAAATTGGCTTACTTGAATTTTGACCTACCTGAGATTGTATAATACCTTAAAATTTTGATTTTTTAAGAGGAGAGACAGTGCTCCCTGATCCATCTATCTCCAGACAGCTCAGATGGTGAACTAATTCAGCCAACCCCATATCTCCTTACTAATACCCACACTGAAACAACTCAATAATAAAAACATAAATACCTCCATTAGAAAACGGACAAAGCAGGCTGAGTGCGGTGGCTCACAACTGTAATCTGGCACTTTGGGAGGCCTAGGTGAGTAGATCACTTGAGGCTGGGAGTTCAAGACGAGCCTGGCCAACATGGTGAAACCCTGTCTCTACTAAAAATACAAAAATTAGCCAGGGGGGTGGCACATATCTGTAATCCCAACTACTTGGGAGGCTGAGGCAGGAGAATAGCTTGAACCTGGGAAGTGGGGATTGCAATGAGCTGAGATTATGCCACTGTACTCCAGCCTGGGCAACAGAGTGAGACCCTGTCTCAAAAACAAAAAAAGAGGAAGAAGAAGAAGAAAAAGAAAGAAAGAAAAGAAAATGAGCAAAGCTGCTGGGTGTGGCAGCTCACGCCTGTAATCCCAGCACTTTGGAGGCCAAAGTGGGTAAATTACTTGAGGCCACGAGTTTGAGACCAGCCTGGCCAACATAGTGAAACCCCATCTTCACTAAAAATAAAAAAATTATTATAAAAATTAGCTGGGCGTGGTGGTTTGCACCTGTGGTCCCAGCTACAAGGGAGGCTGAGGCAGGAGAATAGCTTGAACCCGGGAGGCAGAGGTTGCAGTAAGCCGAGATTCCACCACTGCACTCCAGCCTGGGGCGACAGAGCAAGACTCCCTCTCAAAAAAAAATTTTTTTTTTAATAAAAGAAAAAGCAAAAAAACCTGCTTCAAATGATTTTAAGAACACAATGTGAAAAAAGAATTCTATAACAAAATAAATTTTAGCGATCTCTTCCATTTCTTTAAAAGCTGAAGGCTGATATTTAGGAGGAAGTGTTCTAATGTCTGCAATTTACTTTGAAATGCAGCCTAAAAATAAGACAGGGCCAGGCACAGTGGTTCACACCTGTAATCCCAGCACTGTGGGAGGCCGGAGGCAGAAGGATCGCTTGAAGCCAGTTCGAGACCAGCCTGGTCAATATAGTAACACCCCATCTCTATTAAAAATTAAAAAGAGGTCAGGCACGATGGCTCACGCCTGTAATCCCAGCACTTTGGGAGGCCGAGGCAGGTGGATCACGAGGTCAGGAGATAGAGCCCATCCTGGCTAACACGGTGAAACCCTGTCTCTACTAAAATACAAAAAAATTCGCCAGGCGTGGTGGCAGGTGCCTGCAGTCCCAGCTACTAGGGAAGCTGAGGCAGGAAAACGGCGTGAACCCGGGAGGCGGAGCTTACAGTGAGCGGAGATTGCGCCACTGCACTCCAGCCTGGGCGACAGAGCGAGACTCTGTCACCAAAAAAAAAAAAAAAAAAAAAAAAAAATTAGAACGAGAACAAGAAAAAGAAAAAATAAGATAGTTTGAAGGATGGAAAGAGGGATGAACAGATGGACAGATATGCAATGAAACCAATACAGTAAATATGAATAACGGAATCTAGCTGATAAATGTGTGTCCACTGTAAAAGCCTTTGAACTTGTAAGTACTTTAAAGTTTTTCAGAATAAAATTTTGAGAAAAATGGGGAGAGGTGCCACTTGCATTTTACAAAATGTGAACATGCTTCTCCCCTCTCTCCCCAGTTAGACGCGCGCTCCTTTCTGGTCTGATTGTGTTAGGAAGTCACCTTGCAGCCCTGCCCAGCAATTCGGTCAATGGGTGCCCAGAATAACACGCGCCAGCCTTCGCCGCTTGCGAATGTTCAGGGCTCTTGCCGCCAGAGGGCGCGCCCACGGAGCGCTGAGCGCCAGGGCGCCAGGGGCTGGGTGGCAGGGCCAGGGGCCAGGTCCAGGAGTGACAGGCTCCGGAGCGGACTTTGCCCGGGGGTGGGTCCCAGGCCAGCTGCTGCTGCAAGTACCTGCAGAAAACAGCTCTTCGAACAGGACAGCCTGACAGTCAGCGCCTGATGCCTGGCCGGGCAGAGATTCTAATGGAGGAGAGAGGAGACTGAGTGTACTGAGGAAGTGTCAGACAATGCTAAATGCTTTCCTATGACTTATTTCACATTATAGTTATAAATCAGCCTGAAAATAGAACGGGAGTGGAAGTGCGAAGGACATGCATTTCATTCCTGGCAGAGGCTACCCAATCAGGACTCCTGGTCCTCTCAAGACTCCTGGGGGATGGGGCGGAGGGCAGGATAGTATGCCTCCCCCCACTTTTCCCCCATGAGCAAAGGGGCTCAGAGCACCTGTGTCCCTGGGCTGAGGTGGCTGCTCCTGTGGTTGCCCTGGGACCTCACTCAGCATCTTCAAAGAGCCTGTGCATCCTACTCCCTCCAGCTTCTTCGTGGAGGGCTGGAGAAGTTGTGAACCTTTGTCAAAAGACAGAAGCACAAACTTAAAGATATAACTGGCTTTTATTTGCAGTTCTAGAAGTGAGCAACACCTCATCCTTAAAGTGAGCTGAGCAGAGGAGATTGGCTTTGCAGACAGAGAAGGGCTGCAGAAAGCAGAAACAGAACAAAACACGGACTGATCATGTCAAAGTTACTTTCCATATAGGGTTAAAGCAGAGGGGACTTCCTTATTACTCAGGTTGATGCAGATTAAATGGAATGTTTTAGGGGAACTGGCCCATTTCAAAGTTCAGTTTGATGACACGGCACTTAGCACAACTGACTCCGTTCTGGTGTCTGGCCTGCTGGGGCCTAGTGCAGGAGACAAGTCCCATAACAACAGCCTCCCATAAATGATGTTTCACACCTCAAACCCTTCCTCAGCTCCAGTCATCTCAGTGCTCCCACTGACCCAAGTATTTTCTGAGACTATTTGGTTCCCCAGCCACCAGAGAATCGGCATAAATCATAAGTCACTCTGTATTTTAAAACCATAATCATGCTGGGCGCGGTGGCTCATGCCTATAATTTCAGCTCTTTGGGAGACCAAGGTGGGTGGATCACCTGAGGTCAGGAGTTTGAGACCAGCCTGGCCAACATGGTGAAACCCCGTCTCTACTAATAATACAAAAATTAGCTGGGCATCTTGGCAGGCACCTATAATCCCAGCTACTCAGGAGGCTGAGGTGGAGAATTGCTTGAACTGGGAGGCGGAGGTTGCAGTGAGTGAGGTCATGCCACTGCACTCCAACCTGGGAGACACAGCAAGACTTTGTCTCCAAAAAAAAAAAAGCCAGATATCAAGAGTACATATAAACCCTATAATTCGATTTATATAAAACTGTAGAAAAAAATAATCATGACAGAAGGAGATGAATGCTTGCCTTGGGCCCTTGGCTGGGGTGTCAAATGGAATGGGGCACAAGAGAACTCTGGGGAGCAACAGAAATATTCTGTATTTTCATTGTGGTAGTGGTCATATGTATGTAAAACGTTGTTAACATTCAATGAAAAGTTTGCTTGAAAAAAAACCTGCCTTCCATTACTCTAATCTTCAGGTCTGGGGCGTTCTTCCTATTGTGATAATGTGAGCAAAATCAATTGCTCTACTTGTTCAGTTTTTTCAGGCTTCTCTACTCTGTCAACTGGGAACTCTGAGTTGGCAACTCTGTCAGAAGCTGCCAACTGGGAGTGTGCAGACTGACAATTGTTTCCTGGCAACTCCCCAGTAGAAGCTGAGGTGTATCTGCTCCCTGCTAGGATCCTGCCCCGGGACCAGGGCCCACCTCTCCGCCTGCCTCCTTTAAGGGACGCCTCCTGCTCCGCCTCCTCCTCCCTCTGAGGACAGAAACTGCCCAGCCTTGCCCGCTGTGCTCCATCTGCACTACCAGAGCCTCGTGAACTATCCTAGGAGTCGGGAGGGCAGTGTGCAGCCGGGGAGGGAATGCTCGCAGAGAATGGGGTTGGGGGTGACTTTGGCAAAGAATGCACTTGGGGCCTGTAAAGAGGTCAGAGAAGAGCAGGGCCACCTTTGCCCATATCAGATACTGCTTGGCCACCCGCACCTGACCCTAGCTCTAAAAGCCAGTGTGTGGGGGGTCTGATTCTGGAAACTGGATGAAAGAGCAGGGACGATTGAGTGGAGAAGATACAGGATGAGCACGGGCAACCTGTGCAGGGGGCGTTTCACTCAGGTATTCTTTCAGCAAGCTTTAATTGAACGAACACAATGGAGTCTCAAGGGTCTTTATAGAGTGAGCGCAGGAAAGAAAGAATGAATGAATGAATGAACGAATGAATGAAGATAGGATCACTGCACTCTCAGAACTTACCTTCTAGATAAGAAGACAATTCACATACAAAAATACCAATAACACAGAATGGCATATGAGAGGTACCATAAAATTTTAGGGAAATGAACAAAAGAGAAAAATGACTTCTAGCAATGCTGCAGGGTCATCCTACCCCTTATGAGTGTTGGTGCAAATTAGAAGGAGCTTACCTGAACAGATCCAGCCTCCTGGGCCCATGGCGCCTGCAAACAAAGAGCAAATGCTTTGATGCCACTCTCCTCCCCAGTCAGGCACCCTGGTGCAGGACTCAGCCTGCTTCTCTGTGAGTGGCAGCCAGGGCTTCATGGACGAGATGACATTGGAGTCTGCTGAAAGAATAGAGAGGACAGAGAGGACTTAGACCAGTGGGGAGGTGGGAAAGGTGGCAAGGGAGCAGATGAGAGGAGAGAAGAGGATATTCCAGGCAGAAGGATGGGTGGACCAGCATCCTGGAAGCAGGGGATAAAGGGATCTTACAGGAATGTGAAGATTCTGCTGGGGCTGTCCCCTGGAAGGCCACAAGGGCACTTACCTTTGTGGTGGGTGCCCTCAGGTCACACATGCAGGCCAGTTAAGTAGGGCAGCCCAGTGATTAGAGAACATAGGCCTGGGAGCCCTTATGAGTCGAATTCCCCCCAAAATTTATACGTTGGAGCCCTATCCCCCAGTGTCTCTGAACATGACTGTACTTGGAGTTAGGGTGTTTAAGGAGGTAATAAGTTCGAATGAGGTCACAGAGCACTGCCCTAATCCAACAGAACTGCTATTCCTAAGAAAAGGAAGACACACCAGGGACGTGTCTGCACAGAGAAAAGACCGTGTGAGGACCCCATGAGTAGGCAGCCATCTGCAAGCCAAGGAGAGAGGCCCCAGAAGAAACCAGGCATGCCAACACCTTGATCTTGGAATTCCAGCCTCCGGAACTGTGAGAAAATAAGCTTCCATTATTGAAGCCCACAGTCTGTGTTGGCAACCTGAGCAAACGAATACAGGAGTCAACATCAAGCTCCTAACTTCCTCACTGTGTGTCCTGAATGAATCATGTAGCCTGGCTCAGTCTGTTTTCTGATCTAATATGGAAAGCAAAGGTAGAAACACCCAGGGTGGCAATGAAGCTTAAGTGAAACTGCCTGTGTAAAATAGGCAGCTGGCAAGTATGCAGATGTTGACAGAAGAGTCCGGTTTCTAAAATGAGATGCAGGCTGGGCACAGTGGCTCATGCCTGGAATCCTAGCACTTTGGGAGGCCGAGGTGGGCAGAACACCTGAGGTAAGGAGTTCAAGGCCAGCCTGGCCAACATGGTGAAACCCCGTCTCTACTAAAAACACAAAAAAAAAAATTAGCTGAGTGTGGTGGCACATGCCTGTAATCCCAGCTACTGTGGAGGCAGAGGCAGGAGATTCGCTTGAACTCGGAAGTGGAGGTTGCAGTGAGCCGAGATCACACTGCACTCCAGCCTGGGCAACACAGTGAGACTCTGTCTCGAAAATGATAGTAATAATAAAAAATAAATAAAATGAGATGCAGGTACCCTGGGGGTGAGGAGGGGAGAAAATTCACTGGAGTGGAGGAAGAAAAGATAAGAACTTATTTCTTTTTTTTTCTTTTTTTTTTTCTTTTTGAGACAGAGCCTCATTCTGTCGCCCAGGTTGGAGGCGCCATCTCGGCTCACTGCAACCTCCGCCTCCCGGATTCAAGCAGTTCTCCTGCCTCAGCCTCCCAAGTAGCTGGGACTACAGGTGCCTGCCACCACACCCAGCTAATTTTTGTATTTCCAGAACAGATGGGATTTCACCATACTGGCCACACTGGTCCCGAACTCCTTACCTTGTAATCCACCTGCCTTGGCCTCCCAAAGTGCTAGGATTACAGGCCCGAACCACTGCACCCAGCCAATAACTTATTTCTTATAGTTATTTCTTTTTTTCTTGAGACGGAGTTTCTCTCTTGTTGCCTGAGCTGGAGTGAAATGGTGTGATCTCGGCTCACTGCAACCTCTGCCTCCTGGGTTTAAGCAATTCTCCTGCCTCAGCCTCCTGAGTGGCTGGGATTACAGGCACATGCCACCAGGCTGGGCTAATTTTTTTAATTTTTTAGTAGAAACAGGGTTTCACCATGTTAGCCAGGCTGGTCTAGAACACCTGACCTCAGGTAATCTGCCCGCCTAGGCCTCCCAAAGTGCTGGGATTACAGGCGTGAGCCACCACACCCAGCCAATATAGTTATTTCTTGGGAGTTTGATACAGATTTTTTTTTTGAGATGGAGTCTTGCTCTGCCTCCCAGGCTGGAGTGCAGTGGCACGATCTCAGCTGACTGCAACCTCTGCCTCCCATGCTCAAGTAATTCTTCTGTCTCAGCCTCCCAAGTAGCTGGGAACTACAGGTGTGTGCCACCATGCCCAGCTAATTTTTGTAATTTTAGTAGAGACGGGGTGTCACCGTATTGGCCAGGCTGGTCTCGAACTCCTGACCTAGTGATCCACCCACCTCAGCCTTCCAAAGTGCTGGGATTACAGACATGAGTCACTGTGCCTGATCCAATATAGTTATTTCTTAAACTTATTTTTATAGTTATTTTTATGTCTTCATTTTACATTTATCTTTTTTATATATGGCTTTAATGAGCATAATACATAAATGTTTATAATTTATGAAAAAGTATCCTTGTAATTTCTACTTAGTGCATGGTTTTAATGTACATCCTATATAAATCCAGTGCTAGTTGTATAAACTATATGACTAAACGGATTTGCATGTAGTAGCGATGCATGATTTTTTTTTTTTTTTTTTTT
The DNA here is from genome assembly GCF_002776525.5 of Piliocolobus tephrosceles. NCBI lineage: Eukaryota > Metazoa > Chordata > Mammalia > Primates > Cercopithecidae > Piliocolobus > Piliocolobus tephrosceles. The sequence goes on along the minus strand of NC_045439.1, from coordinate 96,138,687 downwards.
TTTGAGACAGAGTCTGGCTGTGTCACCCAGGGTGGAATGCAATGACATGATCTTGGCTCACTGAAACCTCCGCCTCCCAGTTTAAGCGATTTTCCTGCCTCAGCCTCCTGAGTAGCTGAGATTACAGGCATGCGCCACCACGCTGGGCTAATTTTTGTGTTTTTAGAAGAGACGGGGTTTCATCATGTTGACCAGGCTGGTCTCCAACCCCTGACCTCAGGTGATCTGCCTGCCTTGGCCTCCCAAAATGCTGGGATTACAGGCATGAGCCACCACACCCGGCCTGGACAAGTTTTAAGACCTTCGAAGTGGAAGTTTGAGCTGCCTTTAAGAGAGTCTTTTGGAGATTCTGCCAGTGAGTGAGGGCCTTCGAACACTGGACAAGCTGCATTGGCCCAGATGTCGGCAGCACATCATTCTTCAGGTGGCCCCTCTTGTGGTGATAATGACAAGAAAATCATGACTAGTGCACAGGTGGAAACGAGAACCAGAAAGGAAAAAGGGGTGGACATTGTCTGGGGTTGCAACTGACAGACGGGTTATGTGTGAGGCTCCCTCTGAGATCTCCCATGAATGAGCGAAGACCCTTGAAGGCTAATGTTCTTGTCTCAGGGGATGAGTGGCTCAGAATCTGCAATTTGGGCACAAGGGTAAGTGTGACCTCATTTTGCAATCACCGACAGATGGAGAGATGAGATCAAGGGCCTGGGGAAGTTTGGGGCTGAGAACTCACATGATGAGGCTGCTCAAGGCATCTACAGTTTACAGAGTAACCCTGAGTGCTGTGGGGGTGGGTTATTCCGCACTCCTTCTCTGGGAGGTTTTCATCCATGAAGGCAGGGCCTGAGAAACAAGATACAGACGTGCAGAGTTGAGAGTTTGCAGAGCAATGCTGTGTTCAGAAAAAATATCCTGGCTGGGCGCAGTGGCACATGCCTGTAATCCCAGCACTTTGGGGGGCCACGGCGGACGAATCTCTTGAGCTCAGGAGTTCAAGACCACCCTGGCAACATGGTGAAACCCCGTCTCTACTAAAATACAAAAAAAATGGACTGGGCATGGTGGTGCGCACCTGTAGTCCCAGCTACTCAGGAAGCTGAGGCATGAGAATCATTTGAGTCCTGCAGGTGGAGTCTGCAGTAAGCCGAGATCATGCCACTGCACTCCAGCCTGGGCAACACAGAGAGATTCCATCTCAAAAACAAAAAAGAAAGAAAGAAAAGAAAAGAAAAATTATCCCAGACAGACTCAGTCCAAATTCCTAGCTGTGTGGCCTTGGAGAAGTCACTCTCTGAGCCTCAGATGTCTGGTCTCATCTGTAAGACAGAAATATTCTTTCTTCCTCAGGACAAACAAGGAAAGAGGTCTACTTATCCAACAAAACCCTCCACCCTGCCACAAGCCCCACCTCCCCCATAACCTTTCTCCGGGAAATGATATTTGAAAAACAAAGTCTTCCAGCTCCAGCAGGGCTCCAAAGCAGAGGGCCACCAGTTCACTGGACAACAACCTCAGTGATGTGATTTTTCCTCCCAGAACATACGGCAAGTGGGTCAGAGCTGGGGAAGTGGGAGCACAGCCGTTGCAGAGGCCGGTCTTGAGCATGTTCTCATCTTGCAGCTAACCAACAGCTTCCCCTGGCGTGAGCAGACAGGAGCAGCCCCTCTCCTTTCTAACTGGGAGGAGAATGCCCACAGGCTTACAGCAGCTATGCCAAAGCCCATCTTGGACATTAGCAAGCCCCCACCCACCCACAGAGGTGCCAGAAGACTCCTCCCTGAGCACCAGGCCCAGGTGCCATGTGGCAGGCTCTGGTAGACACCAGCTCTCCCAGCCTCTCCGCCCACCTGCCCCCACCCCATGAGGATGCTGGACACCCTCCTCCTTCACCTTCCTGTTCTGTCTCCCACTCCCTCTAGCTTCATAGACACAGCCAGGGCTTATTCTCCTCTGCCTCAGTCAGGCAGTATGCCCTGAGGTTGGCACTAAATGGTGGAGGAGTCAGACCACCTCCAGAGCCCCTGCACGTGGCCCAGAGTGTGTGAACAAGGCACTTTCCTGGAAGAACATCTCCCTTAAAAAGGTTACTCATACCAAAACTTGGGCATTCTTTTTACATTTTATAGAAAAGAAAAAGGATGCCAGGCGTGGTGGCTTATCCCAGCACTTTGGGAAGCCGAGGCAGGTGGATCACTTGAGGTCAGGAGTTCGAGACCAGTCTGGCCAACATGGCAAAACCCTGTCTCTACTAAAAAGATAAAAATTAGCCTGATATGGTAGTGCATGCCTGTAATCCCAGCTACTCAGGAGGCTGAGGCAGGAGAATCACTTGAACATGGGAGGTGGAGGTTGCAGCGAACCAAGATCATATCCCTGGAAATCAAAAAAAGAAAAAGGAAAAGAAAAGAAAAAGGAGGCACCATTCAATCTGGTGTGGATTTATCAAGCATCTACTCTATGCCAGGAACTCTCTGCACACTAAGAATGCTGTAAGTGACATTCCCTGCCCTCATGGAGCTCAAGGAGATTAAATGACCCCTATAACCTAAGGCAGTTTTTCAAATGTCTTAAAGCCTCCTGATGTGTACAAAAGGTAAAAACCCTGGTATCTGTGGTGGAAGAAGCCAGAGCAGTCACCATGTGTCACCCCAGGACTCCAGGAATTTCTCAAATCACCACGCAGGGTCTCCTGCAAGATCTTGAAAAGTAATAACAGCTAGTGTGTATTAAACACTTATTACGGGCCAGGCACGCTTCTAAAAACATTAGCACATGAACTCTCAGAACAAACCCATAATGTAGGAACTGTGATCCCCATTTTACAGATAGAAAGGAGATCACAGAGAAGGAAGTCACTTCCCACAAGGGCTGACTCCAGGGCCCATGACTTGTGTTCTCACCTGGCTTAGCTGCTCCACAGAGCTCCTCACAAGCCGTGAAGAGCAGTGCCACGAAACCTCACCACATCACCACCATTCCGATGATGATGGTGGTGACGGTGGTGGCAGTGGTGATGAGGTAACTCTTAGTTCCTTTAGTTCCTTTACTTCCTGCAGAGAATGACTGGCTCCTCTAAATGGCTTGGTGATTGTTTTGTTTGTTTGTTTTTTGGGGTTTTTTCGAGACAGGGTCTCTCTCTGTCACCCAGGCTGTAGTGCAGTAATGAAATCTCAACTCACTGCAGCCTTGATCTCCCAGGCTCCGGAAATCCTCCCACCTAAGCCTCCCAAGCAGCTGGGACAACACACCGGCTAATTTTTGTGTTTTTTGCAGAGACACAGTTTCACTGTGTTACCCAGGCTGGTGTCAAAATCCTGAGCTCACATAATCCTCCCGCCTCCCAGAGTGCTGGGATAACAGGCGTGAGCCACCACGCCCAGCCTAATTTTTTTAATGTACATTTTCATTTTACCAGTGCTATTGTAAGTGCTTTTTGCTGTAACACATTTCTAACACATTTTAAGCAAAGGCGGCATTAATTTTGAAGAAATGATCCTTTCTTATGAAGACCCTTATTCAGCCATTCCCAGAGAGAGAAGGGACAAAGAGAGACAGAGAGACAGAGTACAGGCGTTTGCAGACAGGAGACAGAATAAGAGAACATTTGCTAAAGAAATGACCTAGGCACTCAGTAAATGTTAGAAGACACGTGAGGGGCTTTTCCAGCCGTCAGTCCTGGCTGTGAAACTCAGTCCCACCCCGTGCCAGATGACATGTCAGACCAACTACATAAATCCTCCTAGCCTTGGTTACTTTGTCCGCAAAGCAAGAGATCTCATTGGGGTTTTCTCCCACATTAAAGGAAACAACCATACTTTGCACAAAACCTGGAACAGAATAGGAATGCAGTCTGTGCCTTGATCAACCCCTTCTGGACCCTGAGTACAAGGCTGAAAATGTCAGCAGAGGGCGCTGGCTGCTCTGGGCCCCTCAGTCTGGGAATGGTGCAGTGTGGATTCAGCATGGATTCTCTGTCTTGTGGGTGGGGCTGAGGACTTTAAACCACGGTCAGATTCCCCCGCCTGTGGGCACTGTGCTGGGGACAGAAAGCAGAGCCCTCTGAAGGTGCAATTACATGTAGATTTGCATTTCTCATAGAGAACAGATGCTCCTTTCCATGGGGAAACATTCCCATATGGTCTGGCCTTGTCGCAATTTCCAACAAGGGCTGGTCTTAAATTTTGCAATTAAAGGTGTCCCTTGGCCACAGCCAGAAAAGAAACTGAGTTTTCATTGAGCCCTGGAGGTGCCTTTGTTTTGCCTCTCACAAGAAGAAAGCCAGCCCTCTGGGCCCCAGGGCCCTGCCAGCTCTCCCTGAGGTCCCCAATTGAGGAAAGGGTTGGGGCCTTCCCTTTAGGGGTTGCTGGTGGTCCCAAAAAAGGCTGTGCCAGGGAGATTGGGAAGGGAATGGGGAGGGAGATGAGTTCAGAGTACAGGGTTCAGGCTGTCAGAGTGAACTTCGGGAGACTTTTCCTCCAGCATCTCACATCCTCACTTTTTCTACTCTAACCCTCTAGACCCCCATCTTCCATCTTTCCTCCTCTCTACCCTCAGGACACACACAGCCTCCAGGTCATAAGCTCTCTTCAGATGAAACACACAGGTAGCATCATCCCTCTGCCAGCTGGCCAGGTCCTCCCTTGTCTGGCATCCTCAGGCCCCCCAGCAGCCCTGTGTGATAAGGGGCTCTAGGAAGGCTCCACCCTCAGGTTCAGCCTTCTCCTCTTGCCCCTCCAAGGCCATCAGCTTGCTGTTCCTTTCCCATTCCATCCTTTCCTCACTACTACTTGAATCTGATCCATGCTTTTACCTCCCTGATCAGATCTGACTTCCCCTCAGCCAGGACTCCCCCTGGCCCTCCCAGTAATGCATCCACAAGTAGCAGCAGCAACCCTTGGCCCCATTCCCCGCAGCCCCTGGTGCTTTCCTGCCTCCTAGAAACTGTTCCCACAAACTGCCGTGCTAGCCAGCTCCACCTCCCTGGAGAGAGCTGAACCCTGGGCGTCCCATACATATGATTTTCCACCGGTGGTCATAGGAGGATGCACGTTCACCTCCTGTCCTGCTGCTCAGTCCTCTCTGGACAACTCCTATGTCCCCAAGCTATCTCCTGTTTCAGAGAGTCCCCTCTCGAGTACCATTCCAGGTCTCCCCTGAACTTCTGTCCTCCATCATGTGTTTATCTGCAGTGTCCCAACCCCTCAGGACCTCACGTGGGCTCTGAATCCATTAACTGGCTGTGTGACCTGGAAACCAACTCATCCTCTCTAAACCGCAGGTTCCTTAAATGTAACTTGGGAGTGCTAATGCCCACATCCTTTTTTTTTTTTTTTTTTTTTTTGAGATGGAGTCTCACTGTCACCCAGGCTGGGGTGCAGTGGCACAATTTCGGTTCACTGCAAGCTCCGTCTCCTGGGTTTAAGTGATTCTAGTGGGTCAGCCTCCTGAGTAGCTGGGATTACAGACAGGCACCACCATGCCCAGCTAATTTTTGTATTTTTAGTAGAGTCGGAGTTTCACCATGTTGGCCAGGCTGGTCTCAAACTCCTGACCTCAAGTGATCCGCCTGCCTCAGCCTCCCAAAGTGCTGGGATTATAGGCATCGGCCACCACTCCCAGCCATGCCCATGTCATTGGCTGCTGTGATGACGTCATGAGATGACAAACAGAAACATCTCCTTCCTCCTTCCTCTGTGGCGATAACTCTCCAGGGTGAGGTGAGAGGACTAGGACAGGCTCCCCACCGTCCCCACAAGTGACTGTCTCTGCCTCAGGCCAGATGCCCCTGACTCAACCCTACAAGTTGCAGGAAAGCTAAGCCTAGTCTCTCTCCAAGAACCTGGTCCCAAAGAGAAATAGTTCCTGCTGCCAGGGTTCCATGGCTTTCCACAGTTGACCTACAAGGTCAACTATCTTGAGTTGATAGTATGAGCCGCCATACTATATGGTGGCTCATTTAAAGCCTGTAGCAGGTGTATAGAGACTGCCCACACAGAACAGGTCAATTTGGTCGATCTTTGCATTTAGTAGTTGTTTAACAGATGATTTTTATGGATTTAGACCAACCACCCTGATCGGAAACACACCTTCGTTCCCTTTTCCTCGCTGAAAAAAAAATGGGATTCTTTGCTATGGCACCTACATGGAGGCCATCTGAGGGGCTCTGGCCAGGAATCCAGCTATGGAGTCCTTCAGTGTTGTTACCTGGGAGCCACAATCATGAAGCATGTCTGTCCTTTTGCAGGTCTCTTAAAACCACCTTCCAAACAGCCACTTCCAAAGTCATACAGCCATTAGGAGAGCTGACTGCATTGATTTTTACCCTTTGTTACTGATGTCAGAGGCCCAGTAAGCAGATTAGAACAGGGGCGGAATGCTACCTTCTGGCACTTCCTGCCAAAATTTGCCTACAGTACATGGATGGCTGTTTAGAGGTAAGCTAAAAAAATCTGGTGGAAAGTGCCTGGAGTCATTTAGAATTTTGAAAACGTAAGTCAGCCATGTGTCAGTGACACTGCTGGTTGCCTACTTAACATGCGTTTCTCACCCACCCTCCTTTCCTCTTTCGATTCAGAACAGCATCTGCCCTCCTGTGCTCAGCTTTGTGTTTCACGAGGGGCTGATCACAGCCCTCATAGGTCCAAGCCAATCATGGGTTCCCAAACCCTTTGTTGATAATTGGTTTAGATAAGGGTATATAACATTGTGACATAGATTTCTTTTTTTCTTTTTTTTTTTTTTGAGATGGAGTCTTGCTCTGTCACCCAGGCTGGAGTGCAGTGGCAGTGGCGCAATCTTGGCTCACTGCAACCTCTGTCTCCCAGGTTCAAGCGATTCTCCTGCCTCAGCCTCCCGAGTAGCTGGGATTACAGATGCACATCACCACGCCGCCCGGCTAATTTTTGTATTTTTAGTAGAGATGGGGTTTCACCATATTGGTCAGGCTAGTCTTGAACTCCTGACCTCGTGATCTGCCCACCTCAGCCTCCCAAAGTGCTGGGACTACAGGGGTTCGAACCACTGCGCCTGGCCTAAATTCCTGTCATTGTAAGCCACCCAGTTTGTGGTAATTTGTTACAGCAGCCCTAGGAAAAAAATACCCTCTGTCTCCAGCCTCTACCCTCTTTGCTGTGTTGGCTTCTCTTTTTCTTCTGGCTACGGACCAACCCATGTACTCCCTAAACCACAGAACTGCCAACAACTTGCATATTTGCCACCTGTCAATCAAGCTTCCAGAAAGAAAAACAGTACTCTCTGTTTTCCAAATCCAGTTCTCTCTGAAATAACTTTGATTGGTCTAGCTTGAGTTGCAAGCTAAATTTGGTCCAATCAACTGTGCCCAATGGCAGACTGGCATTGAACCAAGATGGCAGCTCCTAAAGTAGCCATATGGATGGGAACAGAAGATACAGGGAAATTTCTAGAGTAACAAGTGTCCGCTCCAGTTATCTTTAAATAGTTACTCCATAAATACTGGCTTCCCTGGACCATGTTAATCTTTTATATTTTCAGGTATATCTATATAAAAACAGTGGGGTAACGATAAAGAAAAAAATCTGGATCTTAAAAAGCCGGATATCTCAGCTGACCAGTGAAAGTCTTTGAAAAGGATGTAATGGACACCAGTACTCTTAGAAGTAATAATGGCATAATTTATAAAGTAAATAATTTGATTGTCCCTACTCCAGCTGTGCATGGAAAAGTGAGTTGAGGGAATCCAGCCCTGTGCAAAAGGGCTATCCAGGAGCAGCCAAATAGGGCCAGGTGCGGCAGCTCACGCCTGTAATCCCAGCACTTTGGTGGGCAAATTACTTGAGGTCAGGAGTTCCAGACCAGCCTAGCCAACATGATAAAACCCCATCTCTACTGAAAATACAAAAATTAGCTGGGCAAGGTGGTGGGTGCCTGTAGTCCCAGCTACTCGGGAGGCTGAGGCAGGAGAATCTCTCGAACCCAGGAGGCAGAGGGTGCAGTGAGCCAAGCTTGCACCACTGCACTCCAGCCTGGGTGACAGAGTGAGACTGTGTCTCAAAAAAAAAAAAAAAAAAAAAAAAAATCTCATGATAAAAACTGAATAGATGCAAATAAATAACCCAAATATACTCTTGTTTGTCTTAGAGACAGTAAGTTAAATCTGATCAGAAATGACTGAAGCAAGTCCAGAGATGCTGACTGATTAGTACTTCTACACAGGCAGTTCCTGTGGTATGCTGAGGGATGAGATACTTGCAGCAACTTTGTGGCCATTCTCTTAGACCACTGAGTAATAAGCTGTGCTGATAACAACTCATAAAACCTTTAGACACAAATTCTGTAATTGCACCATTATTACAAATTTTATTGTCTGGCATTCCAGGTTTCTTGTAAATAACTGATGTAAAGCCTCAATCGTTAAAGGGAAGGTTTGAGATAGGATCAAAACTATCTTGGTTCTTTTTGAAAACGTCTCTTACAGTCAAATTATTCCCCAGGAATGTTTCTGTACTATCAGTATGTTTAAAAAAAAAAAAAAAAATTCTAGATCACTTCTCTTTTTGAGACAGGGTCTTCTTGCTCTGTCATCCAGGCTGGAATGCAGCAGCGCAAACATGACTCACTGCAGCCTTGACCTCTCTGGGCTCAGGTGATCCCCCTACTTCAGCCTCCTGAGTAGCTAGGACTACAAGCACGCACCACCACACCCGGCTAATTTTTGTATTTTTCATAGAGATGGGGTTTTGCCATGTTGCCCAGACTGGTGTCCTGGACTCAAGGAATCAACCACCTCATCCTCCCAAAGTGCTGGGATTACAGGTGTGAGCCACTGCACCTGGCCATAGGCTCCCTCAAGGGTTTTTCTCAAGTTGCCTACAGTAATCATAAATACAGCCTTTTTCAATGGCAGACTAATTCTATGGTCCATGACGGCTTACTGCAAACATAGATTCCTTCCTGTCAATAACTTCCCATTATGCTGTTATAATATAGCCAAGATAATATGGTAAAAATATGTTGACATGATAAATTTTTCCAATAAAATGTATCCTTTGCATGCAGACAATTCATACTTATTAGTAAATAATTTTCATTCTTTGGGCAGTTTCTCTCTAGATCACCCCTTCAATACCAAGTTTAAGGCACAAGCTGATCTAGCAATAAACAAAGCAATACAAGCAATAAACAAAAAACTATATTTGATCTTCTCTTCAACAGAGAATGAGGTAAGGTTCCCAGGATCCCCATGTCCTGTAAAGCTGACAAGGAGTGTGTAGTGTGAGGGCACTTAGGGGACAGCATTCATTAGAGCTCTTCAAAGATTCCCCAAGAGAGCTTAGGAGTTGGGTTGGAAGGAAACAGTCCTGCAAGTCATAAAACAGTGCTGTAGTTCAAGGATAGGTTTATCCTTAGAAGAGTCCCTGGAAAGTCAAATGATAGCTTGTTGGAAGGATTTAAGGAACTAATAATCCACATGAAGCGCTTAGCCCAGTGCCTGATGTGTCATAAGCATTCAATATATGTTAGCTAGTCTTATGATTTGAAGTGATGGTAAGATTTCCTAACATCCATGATAACTCTTGGGGCTTCCATCTTGGTATCCGTGCAGCTGCATTCTGTGAGTGACAGTGTTCTTGGGTAGAAGCAGCTGGTACCTAACGGCCATCTGGCGTTCTGTGGCCAAGCACAACTCCAGCCCTATAGGGTAGAGCAATTACATCAATAAACAGTGGCTGCATTCACAAAATCCATGGGCCCCATCTGGGAAGCCAAAAACCTGCTTGACAGCCCTGCTCTTGTTACAGTAGGTAGCTAGCCAGCCATGAGCAGGGCAGGAGAGGACCCCTCCCAACCACCAGGAATGTCAGGCAACCATCAGGTGATGGTAAAGCAGTTGTTACACTGTCTCCCTAAAATAATATTTAGGTCCGTGCAAAAGTAATTGTGGTTTTTGTTATTGTTTTTAATGACAAAGACTGCAATTACTTTAGCATCAACCTAAGAATTGGTCACAGCTGGTGTTTCTCTCCTGATAGAGAGAAACACCTGGAACTGGCAATCAGCAGCTTCTGGGTGAGATCTCTAGAGTTGGGTGAGTGGGCTCAAGCGTGTACACTAAGGGGCAAAATGACAGAGTTTAACCAGTATATGACCTTCCTCTAGGAACACTGGTAAGGGGAGACTGCCCTAGAGTGAACATGCACACACTCCAGTTAAACATACTGCGCATGCGGCCCCTCCCAAGTGCTGGCAGGCCACGGTCCACCCAGACAGCCCATCCCAAGGAAGAATCAAGAGAGAAGAGATGCAGACCCCGGAAGAGTGCCATTGTATAAAACCCCAAGTCAAAGGTCAAGCAGTGCACTTTGACTCTCTCAAGTCTCCCGCTTGGCCCTCTTCCAAGTGTACTTTACTTCCTTTCGTTCCTGCTGTAAAACTTTTTAATAAACTTTCACTCCTGCTCTAAAACTTGCCTGTCTCTCACTCTGCCTTATGCCCTTTGGTTAAATTCTTTCTCCTGAGGAGGCAAGAATTGAGCTTGTTGCAGACCCGTAAGGAGTCGCCACTACTCTCACTCTGAGTCCAGGGCCAAGGAATACCCCTTTCCAGTAGGTGATAACATGGCTCAGTAATGGCTACCATTTACAGAAATGCAAAAGAGGCTGGGAGCGGTGGCTCACTCCTGTAATCCCAGCACTTTGGGAGACCAAGGCAGGTGGATCACCTGAGGCTGGGAGTTCGAGACCAGCCTGATCAACATGGAGAAACCCCATCTCTACTAAAAATACAAAATTAGCCAGGCATGGTGGTGCATGCCTGTAATCCCAGCTACTAGGGAGGCTGAGGCAGAAGAATCGCTTGAATCCAGGAGGCAGAAGTTGCAGTGAGCTGAGATCATGTCATTGCACTTTAGCCTGGGCAACAAGAGCAAAACTCTGTCTCAAAAAAAAAAAAAAAAGAAAATGAGTAGCGCTGGCGAGTAGCGCTGGCAAGGCTATGGCACTTCCTTTATTTTTCAGTATTTTTTAGCAGATTGAACAGATACTGTGCATGCTTGACTTCAAGTGCTATTGGTCCTTGAATTGTAGTTATGGTAGCAGAAGTGAAAATAGGAAGTTCATGATATATATATTTTTTGATTTCCCACTTCTATGTCTGATTTATCTTCATAAAACAGGACATTCTGATTTTGTTCTGGGTAGTCTTTCTCTGTTGACCTCATCATTGAAACACAGTGCTACCCCTTGGACTCCTAAAAGAGAGGTTGTCATCAAAGCATTAGGAAGCTTTAGTAACCCCAGGAATTCTAGAAAGTATCTGAAGGTCAGCAATTGGACATCTCTTGATAAACTTGGACGGAGTCAACTATTGCAAATAATTGCCCCCTCGCAGGAAACATTAGAGGGTGCTCACTAGCCTCAGGCATCTGCCATGGGTGCTGCCTTCTCACAGTGTCTGTACATTTCCCCAATTACACTAACATCTTTAAGCTCAAAGAATCCCAGTTCCTCCAGGGACTGCAGTGGGAACCTTGAGCAGATGACCAACCTCCATCGGCCTCTGTTTCTTCATCTGCAAAGTGGTAAAATAGCTTTATTCCACAGAGTTGTTTTAAGGTAGAAAAATACAGTATATAATAATTATATATAATACATTTTTATTGTGTAAAATGCAATATGCAATATAAATAAGTATACATAATATTATACATATAATAATATAATTGAGTATTTAGCACAGCACTTGCCAGATAATAAATGCCCAATAAGTATATGGAAGAAATAGAGAAGACAACTACCAGTGCAATTCTTTTTTTTTTTTTTTTTTTGAGACAGAATCTGCCTCTGTCACCCGGGCTGAAGTGCAGTGGCACGATCTCGGCTCACTGCAACCTCCACCTCCCAGGTTCAAGCGATTCTCCTGCCTCAGCCTCCCGAGTACCTGGAATGACAGGCACACGCTATCATGCCCGGCTAATTTTTGTATTTTTAGTAGAAACAGAGTTTTGCCCTGTTGGCCAGGCTGGTCTCAAACTCCTCACCTCAAGTGATCCACCTGCCTCAACCTCCCACGTGCTGGCATTACAGGTGTGAGTCACCGTGCCTGGCGCAATACATCAAAAGTGCTGAGTATATTTTACTGACCTAAGGACACTTTGTTAGTGTCCTTAGGTCAGTAGATTGAGGATTTATAATTTGAGGTTTATGGTGCCTTAGAGAAACTTACTTAAATTTTATACAAAATGGTATATTTATGGGCATTTCTCTAGGGAGAAGGTACAGAGTTTTCACCAGATTCTTGGATTCTCTGCTCTGGATAAGGTTAGGAACCACCATGGTTTCTATTTCTTAAGCCCACACCTCACTCCCATTAGGATGGCTCCTATCCAAACAAAACAAAACAAAACAAAAAGGCCAGGTGCAGTGGCTCACGCCTGTAATCCCAGAACTTTGGAAGGCCAAGGCAGGTGGATCACCTGAGGTCAGGAGTTCGAGACCAGCCTGGCCAACATGGCAAGACCCCCGTATCTATGAAAAATACAAAAATTAGCCAGGAATAGTAGCAGGCACCTGTAATTCCAGCTACTCAGAAGGCTGAGGCAGGAGAATTGTTTGAACCCAGGAGGCGGAGGTTGCAGTGAGCCGAGATTGTGCCATTGCACTCTAGCCTGAGCGACAGAGTGAAACTCCCTTTCAAAAAAAAAGGGAAAAAAAAAACAGAAAATGACAGAGATTGGAACATTATTGTATCAGGCCGTCAGGCTTCCAAAACAAAAAAAACTAGACTGCAGGTCAGGCATGGTGGCCCATGCCTGTAATCCCAGAGCTTTGGGAGGCCGAGGCAGGTGTATTACTTGAGCCCAGGAGTTCTAGACCAGTCTGGGCACCATAGTAAAACCCCGTCACTAGGAAAAATGCAAAATATTAGCTGGGCATAGCGGTGCGTGCCTGTAGTCCCAGCTACTAGGGAGGCTGAAGTGGGAGGATAGTGGAGTCCAGGAGGCAGAGGTTGCAGTGAACTGAGATTACACCACTGCTTGAACAACTGAATGAGAGCCTGTCAAAAAAAAAAACCAAAAAACTACACACTGGGTGGCTTAAACAACACATATTTTTTCTTACATTTCTGGAGGCTAGATGTCCAAGATCAAGCTTCTGGCTGATTCGGTATTTGGTCAGCGCTCTCCTCCTGGCTTGCAAATGGCTGCCTCTTGCTCTGTCCTTACAAAGCCCTTCCTTAGTGCCTTCACATGGAGAGAAAAGGGCTAGCTCTCTAGTGCTCTTTTTTTTCTTTTTTTTTTTTTTTTTTTTTTTTTTTTTGAGACAGAGCCTCGCTGTCTCCCAGGTTGGACAGCAGTGGTGCAATCCCGGCTCATATCAACCTCTGCCCCACCACGCTGGGTTCAAGCGATTCTCCTGCCTCAGCCTCTGGTGCTCTTTTTTTTTTTTTTGGAGACAGAGTTTCACTTTTGTTGCCCAGTTGAAGTGCAATGGCATGATCTCAGCTCACTGCAACCTCCGCCTCCTGGGTTCAAGCGATTTCTACCCCTTCAGGTAGCTGGGATTACAGGCATGCACCACCTGGCCCGGCTAATTTTGTATTTTTACTAACAATGGGGTTTCTCTATGTTGGTCAGGATGGTCTCAAACTCCCAACCTCAGATGATCCACCCGCCTCAGCCTCCCAAAGTGCTGGGATTATAGGCGTGAGCCACTACACCCGGCTGCTCTTCTTATAAGAACATAAATTCTTATGTTTTTGAATTTGACCTCATTTAACCCTAATTACTTTCTTACTCCAAATACAACCATATTGGGGGTAAGGGCTTCAATATATGAATTTGGGGGCCACACAAACATTCAGTTCATAACACTTTTTCAACTTTAAAAAGGAAGGAAATTCAGACATGTGGTACAACATTGATGAGTCTTGAGGACATGATGCTAAATAAAATATGTCAGATAAAAAAGGAAAAATGCTGTATGACTCCACTTAGATGAGGTACCTAGACTAGTCAAACTCATAGAGACAGAAAGGAGAAGGGCAGTGACCATGGGCTGTGGGGAGAGGGGAATGAGGAGTTATTGGTTAATAGGTACAGAGTTTCAGTTTTGCAAGATGAAGAGTTCTGGAGACGGATGTTGGTGATGGTTGCACAACGATGTGAATCTACTTACTACTATTGAACTGTATGCTTAAAAATGGTCAAGATGGGCCGATGCAGTGGCTCCTGCCTGTAATCCCAGCACTTCAGGAGGTCGAGGCGGGTGGATCACCTGAGGTCAGGAGTTCCAGACCAGGCTGACCAACAAGGTGAAACCCCATATCTACTAAAAATATAAAAATTAGCCAGGTGTGGTGATATGCGCCTGTAGTCCCAGGTGCATATCACCTCAGGAGGCTGAGGAAGAAGAATTGCTTGAACCTGGGAGGTGGAGGTTGCAGTGAACTGAGATCGTACCACTGCACTCCAGGCTGCATGATGGAGCAAGACTCCATCTCAAAAAAAAAAAAAAAAAGAAAAGGTCAAGATGGTGAATTTTATGTTATATGTATTTTGTCACAATTTAAAATGATAAATAAGGCCGGACACTGTGGCTCACACCTGTAAACCCCAGCACTTTGGCAGGCTAAGGCGGGCGGATCACTTGAGCCCAGATGTTTGAGACCAACCTTGACAACATGGCAGAACTCCATCTCTACAAAAACACAAAAATTAGCTGGGGATGGTGGCACCCGCCCGCAGTCCCAGGTATTTGGGAGGCTGAAGTGGGAGGATCACCTGAGCCCACGTGGTCGAGGCTGCAGTGACCTGTGTTTGGCCACCGCACTCTAGTCTGGGTGACAAAGTGAGACCCTGTCTCAAACAAAAATAATACAACATAATAAATAAGTAAAGCCACACTGAAAGCTCCTGCACCACTGGAGTCCTGAGAAGTGATTAAAAGCATACACTTTGAAATGAGATCCACCTGGCTTCTCATAGACCCACCCATGAACTTGGAAAAGGTAGATGTTCAATCTTCAAAAATGTCTCTTAAACCAAAACACACATTTTATCTTTCAAGTAACTAAATCTTACTGAGCACCAGGTTCCCTCTAGACTTCTCGGGACTCTATTAACAAATTGCCAGTGGTTCAGGCTGTTTTAACCGTCCCTGAGCAGATTCTCCAGCCTAAGCAGGGGCTGGTAACCTGAACTGGCCTGTGAATATTTCAGAGTGTCCACTGTCTTAGCTCTGTTCACCCCGTTGAAAAGACAGCTCTATATGTATGTTTCAGACAGCATTTTACAAGGAGGCCACATCTCTGATTCCAGAAATAAAAAGCAAGTAACTCCATTGCCTTAAACTTGTCAAATTTGTTCCCCGCGAAGGTACTTCATGGATCTAACACTGACACCTACAAAGACCCTAGTTGGTTATTTTGATACATCTAGCCCAACTCTGTAACAGAACCGGTGATAGCCTCGCCAGGCTATTAGTTCCACCTCAAAGAATGATTGGAATTCACCCCATGGGATGTTTGACATGGAAGAGCCTAAACGATCATTTCATCTCTCCCCATGCTTTGCTTGTTTGTTTTCAGAGGGGAGGGAGTCTCGCTCTGTCACCCAGGCTGGTGCGCAGTGGCGTGATCTCAGCTCCTGCAAGCTCCGCCTCCTGGGTACAGGGCATTCTCCTGCCTCAGCCTCTCAAGTAGCTGGGACTGCAGGCGTGTGCCACCACGCCTGGCTATTTTTCTTTTATTTTTAGTAGAGACAGGGTTTCGCCATGCTGTCTAGGCTGGTCTCGAATTCCCGCCTCAGCCTCCCAAAGATCATAAGCATGAGCCATGGCTCCTGCTTGTAAAAGACCCCGTGCTTTTACAAATGAGGAAGCTGAGTCATAGAGAGGGTTAAGGAACTTCCTGAATAGAAATAAAAAGTAGGAATGGGAATCAAACCTAGGCCTTTGGGAACCAAGTCTAGACATGTTTCCACGACAACAGGCTATCTCACAAAAGTGTAAGTGTCTCATGAGTCTCTAAGTCATCTCGGTTCAGGGACCAAGCCAATTGTCTCTGTAATGCTTCAGTTTTAATATATGCACTGTCAAAGTGAGCATGTATAAAAATGTACATTGTCAGCTATGATAATTAAATCCTTGATTCATCTGAACACTCTGCTATAACAGCAAGCATCACATCATTTTGTAACCGTCTCTTAGCTGGTCCACCTCCTCTACCTCCTCCACTAAACTGTGCATTCCCTGACAACAGGGTTGACTTGTTCCTGTCTTAACCCCTTGTCTGATACAAGGTATTATGATCCTGGATATATAGGAGTTAGATCATTGTGCAAGTGAGACTTGTACCATTTATAAGGACAAATACTCATTTTATATTTTAGTCTTACAAGGAAAAAGGCATCTAACAAAATGTCGGGCATGTGCAAGGGCCCCCACCAATTGAGCATAACACAATTCTGCAGATGTCTTGCTTTGTTATTGTTGTTTGGGGTTGTGTTTTTTGTTTTTATTTTTTGCTTGATAATAAAATTAAAGCCTCATATGTATGTCAGAAAGTAGGGTGGATGAATCTAATATCTTAGCATGTACCATATTTTAGGCATAGTATCTGCTCTGTTTTCCAGATTAACTTGTTGATCATTTAAGTATCAAGAAGCCATGGGGTCCAGTCAGAGAAACACGCATCGCACAACTAAAAGTGACTTCAGGCCAGGTGCAGGGGCTCACGCCTGTCACACCAGCACTTTGGGAGGCCAAGGCGTGTGAATCACTGGAGACCAGGAGTTCAAGACCAGCCTGGCCAACACAGGGAAACCCCAACTCTACCAAAAAATACAAAAATTAGCTGAGAGTGGTGGCGCACACCTACAAGTCCCAGTTACTGGGGAGGCTGAGGCAGGAGATTCACTTGAACCTAAGAGGCAGAGGTTGCAGTGAGCTGAGATCGTGCCACTGCACTCTAGCCTAGGCAATGGAGTGACACTGTCGCAAAAAAAAAAAAGAAAGAAAGAAAGAAAAGCAAGGAAAGGAAAGGAAAAGAAAAAGCAACTTCAAAATAATTCAAATCCTTCCCTTGTGTTTCTCAGAAGCCATGAAGTAGGGCCAAATAAATGTTGCAGAGTAGCCCTTATTAGAAAGTCCTTTCCTTTTCTAACCTTGTACTCTAGCTGCTTCAGTGCCTCCTTCTACACATTTTTGGTGCTTATCTGGATCAAAATGTTGGAAAAACACCACAAATTTATCTTCTCCCCAATCTCAAACTCATAAAATGCTACTGAATTAATTTTAAAGGCATAAACCTTCAATGGTAGAAGAAATAGGAGGCGGATCACACACAAGAGATTTCAGCAAAGCTCTGCAAGATGAAGAGTGCCTGGAGAAGAGTAACTACTGGGTGGACTGAAGAAGTCCCAGCCAAGAGTAAGGTGTCCAGCGTAACACCCGGGAAGGATGTCAGCAAGTCTTGCACAAACTTAGAGAGACTTGGGATTCAGAAATGCCTGGTGGGAGTGAAACGTGAGCTGAAATAGAAAATTATGGAGGATGTCCACATGGAACAAGCGGACTCACCACCAGCCTTCAAATCCACCCACTTCACATGCACCTGTGGAAACACAAACACCTGGGAACAATATATATTCCCTCCAGATGAATGATCAGATAACCTCTTCTTCAAGAAACTGAATGTTTCTGGGGAAAGAATTCTGTGTTCTAGCCTTTAGGGGCCCAGGATAATGGACAGCAGCCCTCTGTGTCACCCTGACACAGAGACTTCCATGGGAGAAGCCCCACCTACCAAATGCGAAAGAGTGCAATCCCTAAGCAGGGGGATTTAGCAATATGGAGCAAAATTACATAGGCATTTGTTCTCTGACCAGCAAGCCCATGTCCACAACTCTATGCAAAAGACACATTGACAAACTATGAAAAAGACATATACACAACAGTATTCATTGCAACTGTATTTGTAATAGCAAAAGACTGGAACCAAATGTCAGTAGGAATAGATTGACTAAACATTCAACCCAAAACAATGGAGAGTTCTGTAATTGTAAAAAGACACAGGGAAGATGCCTGTGAACTTCTAGGAGTTGATCTTCATGAAATATTGTTCAGGGGCGGGGAAAGCCAAGCATGTTCCTTTTGCTGTAAGAAGGGGAAAATATAAATATAAAAACATATATTTATCTTTTGAAATAAATAATGAAAGAGTAAAACACAATCGATTTTTAAATGCTTATCTAAATATCTCAGTTAAAAGGTGGAAATTGGCAGACTCAATAAAAAAAGCAAGACCCAACTACTGTATATATACTTTATAAGAAACACATTTTTATTTATTAATTTTTGAGACAGAGTCTTGCTCTGTCACCCAGGCTGGAGTGCAGTGGCTCACTGCAACCTCTGCCTTCCGGGTTCAAGCCATTCTCCTGCCTCAGCCTCCCCAATAGTTGGGATTACTGGCACGTGCGTGCCACCACACCAGCTAATTATTACTATTATTATTATTATTATTATTATTTGAGATGGAGTCTCACTCTGTCGCCTAGGCTGGAGTACAGTGGCACGATCTCAGCTCACTGCAACCTCTGCCTCCCAGATTCAAGCGATTCTCCTGTCTCAGCCTCCAGAGTAGCTGGGACTACAGGCGTACGCCACCATGCACAGCGAATTTTTTTTTTTTTTTTTTTGTATTTTAGTGGAGACAGGGTTTCACCAGGTTGGCTAGGCTGGTCTCGAACTCCCGAAATCAAGTGATCTGCCTTCTTTGGCCTCCCAAAGTGCTGGGATTACAGGTGTGAGCCACCGTGACCAGCAAGAAACACATTTTAATCATAAAGACTCTTTGTAAGATCTACCATGCAGGGTGGATCACGAGGTCAAGAGACGGAGACCACCCTGGCCAACATGGTGAAACTCCATCTCCACTAAGAATACAAAAATTAGCTGGGTGTGGTGGCAGGTGCCCGTAGAACCAGCTACTTGGGAGGCTGAGGCAGGAGAATAACTTGAATCTGGGAGGTGGAGGTGCAGTGAGCCAAGATCATGCCATTGCACTCCAGCCTGGCAATAGAGCAACACTCCGTCTCAAAAAAAAAAAAAAAAAAAGAAAGATCAATCATACAAACTCTAAACATAAGAAAGTTAGCATGACTATTAAAATAGCCGGCAAGATAAACTTCAAGAGAAAGACTATTCCTAAAGATCAAGAAAGACATTTCATTCCAATAGAAAGGTTGATTCATCAATAAAAAAACAGAACAATCTTAACTGTGCACACACCTCATAACGTAGCTCCCAGATACACGAAACAAAAATCGATGGTACTGACTTTCAGCACAGTTCTCAGCAACATTAGGAGGTAGATCTCTCATTTGTCACTTTCAGAGTGCACCTGGAGTTGACAGCTGGCTGTGCTGAGCCTACCATTAACAATAACAAGTGTGCACCACAATCCTCATGCCTCTCATTGCTGCATGGCGTATGAGGGCCACAGCCACTGCATAAGCAAATGCCTCACTTTCCACCTGTACCTTATCCAAATTCACCGTAGGCCAAAAGCTTAATAATTTTGATGGCACTGCATACCAGGTAATACCATATCCCCCTCCCAATCACTAATAATAGGGTCCTTGAGATGACCTTAAGGTGAGTAACCCTACTCCAAAATTCTTTTTTAAGGGTCTGCTTCCCAGGGTTACACCTGTTATTAAATATCTTAGTCAAAGCTTCCCAGACAACCGAACCTGAGGCAATCCCAAGGAGCTTGGTGTGGGTGGTAGGGAAGGAGGGAGAGTGATGGAGGAGGCACTGCCAGCTGGCCCCTGCCTGTTAACGCACAGTCAGGTGGGACCATCAGCTTCTCAGCACAGTCTGTCTGGGCGGGGAAAAATTGGGAAGAATTGATCAACTGGCTCCCATCTTTACCAGTCAAAGCTTGGCCTTAAGGCTACACTGTTAGGGACACCCACTGCAGACCCACTGTGTCTCCCACTTCAGTGTGGGCACGGAAACCCTCTGGGCATGAGGGAAGAATCACACAGTGTGGCATGAAGAGAGGTGCTGTCAAAGTGTGTCTGGGATGGTGATCAAAGCCTGTGAAAAGACGCTTCTAGCAGCACCAGCTAGACCAAGATGTGAGGCAGAGAATTCAGAATGATGCATGGGAGGAGTCTGATAGAGAGAACCTACTAAATCTACACCTAACAGCACACTTAAATATGAAACGGTGAGTGTTCTTCCCCAGGGGTCAGGAACAAGACAAGTGAGCACTGTTTTTATCAACAGTGTACCAGAGGTCAGAGGCAGTGCAAGAAGGCAAGAGAAAGGATAAGAACCATAATGGGCCGGGCGCATTGGCTCACACCTACAATCCCAGAACTTTGGGAGGCCAAGGTGGTGGATCACCTGAGGTCAGGAGTTCCAGACCAGCCTGGTCAGCATGGTGAAACCCCGTCTGTACTAAAAATACAAAAATTACCTGGGCATGGTGGCACGCACCTATAATCCCAGCTATTGAGAGGCTGAGGCAGGAGAATGGCTTGAACCCAGGAGGCAGAGGTTGCAGTGAACTGAGATTGCTCCACAGTGTTCCAGCCTGGCCAACAGAGTAAGACTCAGACTCAAAGAAGCAAACGAACAAACAAACAAAAAAACCATAATGATTGGAAATAAATAAAATGCTATGATTCACACAAAATTTGAAAGAAACTTTAGAACCTATAGATTAACCGTTAGTATTAATAAATGAATTTATTAGGCAATCTGGAAATAAAAGCCAGTTCAAAAATCAGTAGTATTCCTATATGGGAGCAACAAACTAATAGAATATGAAATTTCAAACTAAATACCATTTGCAACAGTATGAAAAAGCATCAAACATTTCCTGAATCTGGAACCCACAGGTGTACATCGAGTCACTCAAGGCTGATCATTGAAAAACAAAAACAAAAACAAAAATACCTACATTGCAGAGAGCAAGAGAAATGGGCTCTAGAGCTCATCTGTACTGTAAATTTCCCTCTACCCATGTCCAAATCCATCTAAATAAACCAGTGGTCCTCCCTGAAAGGTGTGATTGCAAGTGTGATCAGACCTGTTATGTACATTGAAAGAAAAATAATGAATAGAAATAGAAATAAATGGCTGGGTGCAGTGGCTCACGCCTGTAATCCCAGCATTTTGGGAGGCCAAGGCAGGCGGATCACAGGTCAGGAGATTGAGACCACCCTGGCTAACACGGTGAAACCCTGTCTCTACTAAAAATTCAAAAAATTAGCTGGGCATGGTGGTGGGCCCCTGTCGTCCCAGCTACTCTGGAGGCTGAGGCAGGAGAATGGCGTGAACCCAGGAGGCGGAACTTTCAGTGAGCTGAGATCATGCCACTGCACTCCAGCCTGGGCGACAGAGTGAGACTCCATCTAAAAAAAAAAAAAGAAATAGAAATAAATGTCACAAGACTGCTTTTGAAGGCCTCATGGGGAAAAGCTCAGAGTTTTATGAGTGGGATTAGACAGTCAAATTGCACATGACAACCAGAATCTGACAGAAGAGTTAAGAAGCATTCTCAACTTGATAGTGGAGCCAGAGACGCACAGAATGGGAAACCTGTGCTCTCCCTTCCCTCCACTTAGACCTGGTGGTCATAGAATCTGCTCTGTAGTTTGTCAGTCAAAAGGGGCAAGACCCAGAAGAGTTTTTCTCAGCTACAAGAAAAGAAAACTGTATGTCTTTGGAGGAATTAGAAATAAATTCTCCCTGAGTTAGGTGGGAGCTGTTTGAGCACCATCACCCACTCTCCTGCCCAGAGCCTTGGCAGCTTGCCTCCTGCCCGCCACTCATTTTGCCCACACCCCATTTTCTTTGTCTCATATAAGTGTTCTAAGTTTGGTATTCCAACCATTGGTCCCACGTTGCTTGTCACACTCTGCAAGGATCTTCAGGACTTCAGAAGCCTGTATTGGGCCAGGCGCAGTGACCCAATAATCCCAGCATTTTAGGAGGCTGAGGTGGGCGGATCACCTGAGGTCAGGAGTTTGAGACCAGACTGGCCAAAATGGTGAAACCCTGTCTTTACAAAAATACAAACATTAGCCAGGCATGATATCAAGCACCTGTAATCCCAGCTACTGGGGAGGCTGAGGTGGGAGAATCGCTTGAACCCAGGAGGTGAAGTTTGCAGTGAGCAGAGATCGTGCCACTACACTACAGCCTGGGTGACACAGCAAGACTCCATCTCAAAAAAAAAAAAAAAAGGAGCCTGGATTGGCATGGTAGAGTTCAGGGCATTGTATCCACAAGGTTGTTGGGTTCAATTTTAAAAATTAAAATTAAAAAAAAAGCAACACCCTGTCACCCAAGCTGCAGTGCAGTGGTGCGATCATGGCTCACTGCAGCCTCAAACTCCTGGGCTCAAGCAATCCTCCCGCCTCAGCCTCCCAAATAGCTGAGACTACAAGCAAGCACAACAACACCCAGCTAACGTTAAAAACATTTTTCGTGGAGATAGGCTCTTGCTATGCTGCCCAAGCTGCTCTCGAACTCCTGGGCTCAAGTGGTCCTCCAGCATGGGCCTCCCAAAGTGCTGGGATTACAGTCATGAGCTACTGCGGTATGACCTGGTTGGGAAGCTTTTAAAGGGATTGCTAGAAATGCTAGATTCCAGGAAGAATGAATGGGTTCTGAAGTATAAAAGGCAACTCAGAAATTAATTTGAATGCATGTTTAAATGTAGCACTAGGCAGCTAGTCAATTGTAGCTCAACTCAGCTCTCACCTGGTTCTGTATGAATTATATTCAGTATGACAGGTGGTATATTTTCATGTGCTTTGTGGGGAAGTGTAGCCTCTAAAATGAGGTGTGCCCATCACCTTTTGAGGCCTTACATGCCCTGGCACAGCTCCCAAGATGGGCCTTCATGTTCGCAACCTTGTGGAAGCCTCACAGGGTGAGGATGAAGTGAGGTAATAATTTAATTATTTTTAATAATTAACGATTTTGAAAGAACATGATGTACCTGCACAAATACCAAAAAATGTTTTAGGTTCTTTGAGGACTTCTTGTCATTCTTTTGTCTTCTCCTTGCTCTTTTGTTTTTAAACAGAGTCTCACTCTGTTGCCCAGACTGGAGTGCAGTGGCGCAATCTCGGTCCACTGCAACCTCTGCCTCCCAGGAGATTCTCCTGCCTCAGCCTCCCAAGTAGCTGGGACTACAGATGCACATCACCATGCCCAGCTAACTTTTATATTTTTAGTAGAGATGGGGTTTCGCCATGTTGGCCAGGCTGGTCCTGGACTCCTGACTTAAGTGATCTGCCTGTCTCAGCCTCCCAAAGTGCTGGGATTATAGGCATGAGCCACCACGCCCAGCCTGAGCCAATTTCAATTTCTCCTTCACCCTCATCCCTCAAGCCAATCTCAGGTACCTCTTGGGAGAACCACCTCAACCCCAGCAAGCACTGCTGTTCCGACTCTTATTTTGCTTTCCTGGACCAGTGCGGTTGTCTACGATTGATTAGTCTGTCCACCTGGAGTCTTTGTCCCTCTAGTCTTCCACTCCCCTCCAGAAGATGAAGCTTCCGAAACCTCAGATCACATCATGCAGAAATAGGAATGTTTCCTTGCCCCATAATCTATCAGGTTAAAAATGTTTCTTTCTATTTTTAGTAAATAAGATTTTTTTTTTTTTTAATCAGGACAGGGCATGGTGGCTCACGCCTATAATCCCAGCACTTTGGGAGGCCGAGACAGGCAGATCATTTGAGGTCAGGAATTCTAGAGCAGCCTGGCCAACATGGGGAAACCCTATCTTTACTAAAAATACAACAATTAGCGAGGCGTGGTGTCGGGCACCTGTAATCCCAGGTACTCGGGAGGTTGAGGCAGGAGAATCGCTTGAACCTGGGAGGCAGAGGTTGCAGTGAGCCGAGATCATGTCACTGCTCTCCATCCTGGAAAAAGAATCTAGAAGAAAAAAAAAAGAAAGAAAAGAAAGAAAAAAAAAAGAATGAAGTGGGTATTAATCTCATTAAATCTCTTTTTTTTAGTATCTCTTAAACATATCAGTAGGTTCTTATTGAACCTACTGATATGCCGTATCACGGTAACGTATTTTCCATTTTTATGCCATTTTAACCCTCTTGAGACAAACTCTTCTTCATGCTGATAGTAGACAATTGTTTTAAATTGAATTCAATTTGCTAGTGTTTTGTTTGGGATTTTTTTATGGCAATAATTCTCAATAATTAGGACTGTGCAATAGAGGTAATTTTCAAAAAGCAAGTTGCACAGCCCTTAGTTTCCACAGAAACCCAAAATGTAGTTGTGGGTGGGGAGTAGGCAGGAAGGGGTTTGTGATGGAAAGGGTGGGAAGAAGGGAAGGAAAGTGAGTGACTACAAGCTCCCCACTCTGTTTCCACCAGCAACGGCTCATCTTTTAAAGTCTTTTCACACTGGGGTTCCATGTGTGCTTTTTGGTATTGACATTATCTGAGTAAAATAAATGAAATGCTTTTCCATCTCTTCATATGTGCTGAACCACTTTAAATAACATGGAAAATTATCTGTTCCTTAAAACATTTTAACTCAGATCCTTTTATGCGGAGCGGGACAATGAGAGGGTCAGTAAGTTTTTGATAATTTGATAATTTTTTTTTTTTTTTTTTTTTTTTGAGACGGAGTCTCACTCTGTCGCCCAGGCTGGAGTGCAGTGGCCGGATCTCAGCTCACTGCAAGCTCCACCTCCCGGGTTTACGCCATTCTCCTGCCTCAGCCTCCCGAGTAGCAGGCGCCCGCCACCTCGCCCGGCTAGTTTTTTGTATTTTTTTAGTAGAGACGGGGTTTCACCATGTTAGCCAGGATGGTCTCGATCTCCTGACCTCGTGATCCGCCCACCTCGGCCTCCCAAAGTGCTGGGATTACAGGCTTGAGCCACCGCGCCCTGCCTTGATAATTTTTTTAATTGAAATTTTTGTTGAGATCATTGCAGATACACATGCAGTTGTAAGAAACAATACAGAGAGGCTCTTTGTGCACTTTGTCCAGTTTTCCCCAAGGGTAACAGTTTGCAAAACTATAGTATACTGCTGGGCACTGTGGCTCCAGCCTGTAATCCTAGCACTTTGAGAAGCATAACTTGAGATCAGGAGCTCGAGACCAGCCTGGCCAACATGGTGAAATCCCATCTCTGCTAAACATACAAAAATTAGCCGGGGCTAGGTGCAGTGGCTCAAGCTGGGCGCGCTGGCTCACGCCTGTAGTCCCAGCATTTTGGGAGGCCAAGGCAGGTGAATCACCTGAGGTCCAGAGTTCGAGACCAGCCTGGCTAACATGATGAAACCACACCTATACAAAAATACAGGCCGGGCCCACAGTGGCTGATGCCTGTAATCTCAGCACTATAGGAAGCCAAGGTGTGCATAACATGTGAGGTTGGGAGTTCGAGACCAGCCTGACCAACATGGAGAAACCCTATCTCTACTAAAAATACAAAATTAGCTGGGTATGATGGTGCACGCCTGTAATCCCAGCTACTTGGGAAGCTGAAGCAGAAGAATCACTTTGAACCTGGGAGGTGGAGGTTGTGGTGAGCCAATATCGCGCCATTGCACTCCAGTCTGGGCAACAAGAGAGAAACTCTGTATCAAACACACACACACACACACATATATAAAGTATATATACACACATATATGTATATATACATATATACACACACACAAAAATTAGTTGGTCATGATGACAGGCTGCTTATAATCCCTGCTACTCTGGAAGCTGAGGCAGGAAAATCACTTGAACCTGGGAGGCGGAGGTTGCAGTGAGCCAAGATCACACCACTGCATTCCAGCCTGGGCAACAGAGTGAGACTCTATCTCAATTAAAACAAATAAAAACAAAAATAATAAAAGAAGTTTTTATTTCTCCAGGACAAATGCCCAACAGTACAACTGCTGGGTTGTGTGGTGAGTGCATATATCATTTTATAAGAAAGTGCAAAATTGTTTTCCAGAGTTGTGATATCATTTTATATTTCTGCTAGTAAATGCACAAGTAATTGAGTTTCTCTATTTCCTTGCTAGCATTTGATGTTGTCATTTTCAACTGTAGCCATTCTAATAGATATACAGTCGTTCCTCCATACCCATGGGTTCCATGTTCATGCATTCAGCCAACTGAGGATCAAAAATATATTTTATGTCAAAGACGGTGGTTGTGTCTGTACTGAATATGTAAAAAAAAAAAAAAAAAACAAATTCTTGTCCTTATTTCCTAAACAATACAGTATGACAACTATTTACCTAGCATTTACATTTTATTAGGGTTATCTTAACTTTTTTTTTTTTTTTTTTAAGAGACAGTCTTTACTCTGTTGCCCAAGCTGGAGTGCAATGCCATGATTTCATTTCACTGCAGCCTTGAACCCTGGGCTCAAGCAATCCTCCTGCCTCAGCCTCCCAAGCAGCTAGGACTACAGACATGCACTACCATGCCCAGCTAATTAATTTTTTTTTTTGTAAAGACAGGGTTTCACTATTGCCCAGGATGGTCTCAAACCCCTGGCTTCAAGCAATCCTCCCACCTCATCCTCCCAAAGCACTGGGATTATAAGCATGAGCCACTGCACCTGGCCTGTATTAGGTATTAGAAGTAACCTAGAGATGATTTAAAGTATGCAGGAGGACTACACAGGTTATATGCAAAGAGTATGCCATTTTACATCAGGGACATGAGCATCTGTGGAGTTTGTTGTCTATGGGGGAAGAGGGGTGCCGGAACTGACTCCTCATGGATATGGAGGGATGACTCTACAGCGCATCTCATTATGATTTTAACTTGCATTGCCCTCACGCCTAATAATTTTGAATGTCTTTCATATGCCTATTTCGTCATCCTGTATCCTTTTCAGTAATATTTCTGTTCATGTCTTTTGCGCATTTTCTAATTGGATAGTTTTTTTTTGTTTTTGTTGTTGTTGTTACTATTGAGTTTTGAGAGTTTTTTAAACAGTATTCTCCCTTTGTCCTCGGGAGACACATTCCAAGACCCCCCAGTGAATGCCTGAAACGTAGATAGTGCTGAACTCTATACATACTTTGTTTTTTCCTTTACATACACACCCAGGATAAAGTGTAATTTATAAATTAGGCACAGTAAGAGATTAACAACTACACCTAATAAGTTTTTTGGGTTTTTTTGTGAGACAGAGTCTCACTCAGTTGCCCAGGCTGGAGTGCAGTGGCACTATCTAAACTTACTGCAGCCTCTGCCTCCTGGGTTCAAGAGATTCTCCTGCCTCAGCCTCCTGGGTAGCTGGGACTACAGGCACCCGCCACCACGCCCAGTTAATTTTTGTATTTTTAGTAGAGACGGAGTTTCTCCATGTTGGCCAGACTGCTTTTGAACTCCTGACCTCACGTGATCCACCCACCTCAGCGTCCCAAAGTGCTGGGATTATAGGCATGAGCCATCACGGCCAGCCAATAATTAAGTTATTATTAGTAAAGTATTATTAAATAAAATAAGGGTTACTTGAACACAGGCACTGTGATACTGGGACAATCAGTCTGATAACTGAGGTAGCTACTAAGTGACTTCCAGGTAGCTAGTGTGGACAATGTGGATATCCCAGGCAAAGGAATATGACTCCCATCCCGGTAAGGGGGAGAGGACTGGCATAAGATTTCGTCATGTTACTCAGGATGGTGCACAATTTAAAACTTATGAATTGTTTATTTCTGGAATTTTCTATTTAATATTTTCAGACAGCAACTGAGAGCAGATACCTGAAACCACAGAAAGTGAAACCAAGGATAAGTAAGGATCACTGTATATTCCAGATACTAATCCTTTGCCAGATATGTGGTTTGCAGATATTTTCTCCTAGTGTATAATTTGTCTTCATCCTCTTCATGTGGACATCCACACAGCAAAAAAAAATTTAATTTTTTTTGAGACGGAGTCTCACTCTGTCACCCAGGCTGTAGTGCAGTGGTGAGATCTCAGCTCACTGCAACCTCTGCCTCCAGGGTTGAAGCAATTCAGATCTGCTGCCTCAGCCTCCTGAGTAACTGGGATTACGGGCACCCGCCACTATGCCCAACTAATTTTTTTGTATTTTAGTAGAGGCAGGGTTTCACCATGTTGGCCAGCCTGGTCTTGAACTCCTGACCTCATGATCCATCCACCTCAGCCTCCCAAAGTGCTGGGATTACAGGTGTGAGCCACTGCGTCTGGCCAAAAATATTTAATTTTGATGAAGTCTGATTTATCAATTTTTTATTTTATGAATCATGCTTTTGGTATCAAATCTAAACACTGTTTGCCTAGCGCTAAATCCTGAAAATTTTTGCCTAATTTTTAAAAAATTACAGTTTTATGTCTACATCACATTGTACTCCATAAATGTATACAATTATGATTTGTTAATTTAAAATAATATTAATAACAAATCAAAATGGGTCACAGGCTTAAATGTAGACATGGCAGAAGATGAGAGGGCGAGGGAGAGAAAAGGGGCCAAACTTACCCTTTTATAATGAACCCACTCACTCCAGGATAACAAACCCACTCCTGCTATAATGGCATTAATCCATTCATAGGGGCAGAGCCCACCAGGCCTAATTACCTCTTAAAGATCCCAATTCTATTAATGTTTTAAGAGCAATTACTTTTTTTTTTTTTTTTTTTTTTTTTGAGAAGGAGTTTTGCTCTTGTTGCTCAGGCTGGAGTGCAATGGTGTGATCTTGGCTCACCACAACCTCCACCTCCTGGGTTCAAGTGATTCTCCTGCTTCAGCCTCCTGAGTAGCTGGGATTACAGGAGCCACCACGGCCGGCTAATTTTGTTTGTTTGTTTGTTTGTTTGTTACAGAGTTTCGCTGTTATTGCCCAGGCTGGAGTGCAATTGCACTATCTGGGCTCACTGCAACTTCTGTCCTCCCAGGTTCAAGCTATTCTCTTGCCTCAGTCTCCCAAGTAGCTAGGATTACAGGCACCTGCCACAAAGCCCAGTTAATTTTTTGTATTTTTAGTAGAGATGGAGTTTCTCCATGTTGGTCAGGCTGGTCTTGAACTCTCGACCTCAGGTGATCTGCCCGCCTCGGCCTCCCAAAGTCCTGGGATTATAGGCATGAGCCACTGCACCCAGCCAATTTTGTATTTTTAGTAGAGATGGGGTTTCTCCATGTTGGTCAGGCTGGTCTCAAACTCCCAACCTCAGGTGATCTGCCAGCCTTGGCCTCCCAAAGTGCTGGGATTACAGGCATGAGCCACTGTGCCTGGCCCAGCAATTACATTTTAACATAAATTTTGGAGAGGACAAACATTCAAATAATAGCAGGATAATACCAGCCTCATAAAATAACTTTGGAAATAGTCATGTGCCTTCTATTTTCTGGAAGAAATTGTGTAAAATTGGCATTCATTATTCTTTAAATGTTTGGCAGTTTTCCAGTGAGACTATCTAGGCCTGGATATTTTTGCAGGGAGAGCTTTGAATTTGTTAATTCAATTCCTTCAGTGGTTATGGGACTAGTCAGATTTTCTGTTTCATCTTGATTGAGTCTTGATAGTTTGTGGTTTTTGAAGGATTGGTCCATTTCGTAAAATTGTCAAATTTATACGCCAGTGTCCATTCCACACTGCTGTAAGGATATACCTAAGACTGGGTAATTTATAAAGAAAAAGAGGTTTGGGCTGGACACGGTGGCTCACACCTATAATCCTAGCACTTTGGGAGGCCGAGGCGGGTAGATCACTTGAGGTCAGGAGTTCAAGACCAGCCTGGCCAACATGTGAAATTTAATCTCTACCAAAAATACAAGAGTTAACCAGGCATGGTGATGTGTGCCTGTAATCCCAGCTACTCAGGAGGCTGAGGCAGAAGAATTGCTTGAGATGGACGTTTCTATGAGCTGAGATCACGCCATTGCACTCCAGCCTGGGGTACAAGAGTGAAACTCCATCTCAAAAAACAACAGCAGCAGCAGCAGCAACAACAACAACAACAACAACAAAAACGAAAAAGCAAAAGAGGTTTATGGCACTCACAGTTCCACATGGCTGGGGAAGCCTCATAATCATTGCAGAAGGCAGAGAAAGAGCAAAGGCACATCTTACATGGTGGTAGGCAAAAGAGCCCGTACAAGGGAACTACCCTTTATAAAACCATCAGATCTCATGAGAACAGCACAGGAAAACCCACCCCCATGATTCAATTACCTCCCACTGGGTCCCTCCAATGACATGTGGGGATTATGGGAGCTACAATTCAAGATGAGATTTGAGTGGGAATACAGCCAAACTGTATCAAGGTGTTTATAGAATGCCTTTATTATCTTTGTTTAAAAAAAAAAAAACTCTACAGGATCTGTAGCAATATCCCCTATTTAATTCTTTTTGTTGGTAATTTGTGTCTTCTTTTGTTTTTGCCAGTCTCACTAGAAGTTTACCAATTTTATTGATGTTTTTCGTGAGAATCAGATTTTTTTTTTTTTTTTGAGCCCTCTCTCACCCAGGCTGGAGTGCAATGGCACACTCTCCACTCACTGCAGCCTCCGCCTCCTGGGCTCAAGCGATTCTCCTGCCTCGGCCTCCTGAGTAGCTGGGACTATAGGCACATGCCACTACGCCCAGCTAATTTTTGTATTTTTAGTAGAGACAGGGTTTCACCATGTTGGCCAGGGTGGTCTCAATCTCTTGACTTCGTGATCCACCCACCTCAGCCTCCCAAAGTGCTAGGATAACAGGTGTGAGCCACCAGGCCTGGCCTCTTTCTTTTTTAATTTACAGGCGTGAGCCACAATGCCTGGCCTTCTTTTTTCTAATGTAAGCATTTAGTGCTATCAATTTCCCACTAAACACTGCTTTACCTGCATCCTACATATTATGATAGGCTGTATTTTTGTTTTCATTCTGTTCTATGTAATTTTTAATAGTCAGCAGTGTACATTATTTATTATTCATGATCCACTCTCATACAAATGATGTCATGAGGAACTTCCATTTACCAACAATTCTGAACCATGTCTTGTGTAGAAAACAAACAAACAAAACAGAAATGTTCTCAAACTCAGGCATACATCTGAAAACAACTCAAACAAACTTGGAGGAAAGTTAGAAAGAAACTGTATTGGAAGGAGAGGGTGTAGGGAAGCGGTCAGCTCAGCCATGTGTAGGTTTCCTGAAGGTCCAATCTTCTCACGTGAGAGAGAAAGTATGGGACATTTGCCAGCTGGTGCACACCAAATCAATCCTCTTTTCAGTATTGAAACAAACAGCATCTTATTAAGAACTTGGCTTCTCTACCTGTTATTTTACAGGGAATTGAACTTCTGTGGCTTTCAATATTGTATTGTCAGGAAAGTTGTATTGCTGGGATTGTGTATGTATTTGCTAATTATTTCTACCTTTGAGACTTCTTTTCTAACCCATAGATTATTTAGAAATGTATTTAATTCCTACGTGTTTAGAGGTTTTCTGTTTGTTTTTCTGTAATTGTTTTCTAGTTCGATTGCATTATGGTCAGAGAACACATTTTCTATAATGTCTTTTTCTTTTTTCATTTGTTGAAGTTTGGTTTATGGCCCAAGATATGATTCACCTTGGTGAATGCTTCATGGGCACCTGGGGAAAAAATGTATATTCTGCTGTTGGAAGGAGTGTTTGATAAATGTCAATTAGAGTCTTTGGATTGATTGTGCTCTTCAGATCTATATCCTCTCTGGTTTTCTAATAGTACTATCAGTTGCTGAGTGGAGGGCGTTAAAGTCCCCAACTATGATTGTGCATTTGTCTATTTCTCCTTTTAGCTTTATACTATTTACTTCACGTATTTTGAACTTCTCTTTTTTGGTGCATTCACATTTAGAATCACTGTGTCATCCTGACAGATTAATCCTTTTTATTGTCTTTGAACTGTTTGTTCTTTCCCTCCCTCCCTCCCTCCCTCCCTCCTTCTCTCTCTCTCTCTCTCTCCTTCTGTCTGTCTGTCTGTCTTCTAGGCTCCCAGACCCACTTCCCCCTGCAGATCTTGGCAGGGGATGAAGCCTAGGAATATGCTTTTTTTTTTTTTTAAGACAGGGTCCTGCTCTGTTAGCTCTGTCCCCCAGGCTGGAGTGCAATGGTCCAATCCAGGCTCACTGCAAACTCTGCCTCCCGGGCTCATGCAATCTTCCCACCTCATCCTCCCAAGTAGCTGGGACTATACATGCCTGCCACCACACCGGGCTAATTTTTGTATTTTTTGTATAGATGGGGTTTTGCCATGTTGCCCAGGCTGCTCTCAAACTCCTGGGCTTGAGCAATTATTTGTGTTTTCTACATCTTTGAGGCAGTTTCAATAACCTATATTTTCCTGGAAAATCTTCAACCTTATTGAGGTTCTCAAAATATTTTGTTAAACTGTTGCATATTGAGTGTATATGCATACATGATGCTTTTATATTTATACAATATTTGCAATTATCTATAAATAGTGTATACTTTACAGCATTGTTTGTAAGATGTTATAATGTACGTAAATATGATTGTACTTCATGTATCCATTCGCCAATTGCTTTTCTCACTCAACAGGAGTTTTCCAGATGTATCTGTTTTGGCACATAAAAACAGCTGATTACTTTTCACTGGTGTGTGGGCTATCCTTCTGATAAATAAACAGTAACAGTTAATTTACTCATATGCCTCGTTTTTCCTGTGGTGAGTTTTCAGTATATGATGGACCTGGGGAGCCTTAGCAGCAGGACAATTGGCAGGACTGCTAGCCAGAAGTCAGTTTATTTGAGTCTTCCCTCCCCCATGCCCCCATTTACTCCTCCCAGGGCCTCCTTTTCTTTTCTTGAATCTGTCCTTGCAATTTCCCATGTAAGGTGTCTTCATTTACACTTTGAGATGCTTTTCTACCCCTTTTGAATTTTACCTACCCAGCAAGACCCAGTGCAAATGCTACCTCCAAATCTCATCTTTTCTTCTTCAACTCTGCCACGGCGTTTTATTTGGCTCTCTATCGCATTCTTTGTTTTCTTTTTTCTTTCTTTCTTTCTTTCTTTTTTTTTTTTTTTTTTTTTTTTTGCAATGTTAGGCGTTATTTGTGCTGTTTTTAAGAACAAGGACTAGGATTTATTCACCTTTGTATCCCTTCTCTCTCTAGATCTACTCAACTCCCAGCATTGTGCCTAGAACATGTTGTGTGCTTGATAGACATTTTGAAATCAACACATTAATGAACTAAGCCTGTGGTCTTTAAACAACCCCTAGATAACATCCCCAGTTGGGTATGCATGGACTCATTTGAACATGGAACCAAATTCCACAGGGCTCACTGTCTATTTTTCTGGAGGAGCTTTTCTGGAACCAAGCCCAGGAATTTTCCAGTCCTGTCCTAGCTACATCTCCACAGCTTTCATGGATGCCAGGGAGGGGCTCCAAGGGGTGGAGGCCATCCCCTCTGCCAGCAACAACTACCAAGGATTAGAATCCTAATGAGATAAGATTTTTAGGGGTGGTGAGAGGCTCTTACCCCTCCAGCTGGGGAGTTATCAGAGATGACATTGATAATAATAGTGACATTCACAGACAATAATTACAAGTAATAGAGCACTTAGGAAAAGTAACCAAGGACTCTCCTCAGCAACTTACAAACATCCAGCTGTACTCACAGCTAGGATGCTTCCTAGCTAGGGTTTATTAGCTCCCAGTCTCTGCCATAGTGCTCCACACAGAATAGTTTTTTTTTTTTTTTTTTTGAGACAGTTTCACTCTTGTTGCCCAGGATGTAGTGCAATGGCTCACTGCAACTTCTGCCTCCTGGGTTCAATTCTCCTGCCTCAGCCTCCCAAGTAGCTGGGATTACAGGTGCACACCACCACACCTAGCTAATTTTTGTATTTTTAATAGAGATGGGGTTTCACTAGATCAGCCTGTTGGTCAGGCTGGTCTAGAACTCCTGACCTCAGGTGATCTGCCTGCCTCGGCCTCCCAAAGTGCTGGGATTACAAGCGTGAGCCACCACTCCCAACCTTACACAGAATGATTTTTTAAATCTAACCTTTTCAGAACCTTATGAAGTAGGAATTATTATTATTCCCCTTTTACTGATGGGAAAATCAGGGCCTCCAGAGGTCAAATCAGCTGCCCATGGCACCCACCAGGTGACGGAGCCAGGATGCAAACTCACATTGTTTTGGCTTTCTCCAAATGCCATTTCTTTCCTCTCTCGCTCTCCCTCACTCTCTTCCTTTGTTCCTTCCTTCTGAACATTATTTTTTGATTATACAGAGAAACCCCAAATACATTTTTCTAAAACTCCAGATCATACGGATAAAGTACAAGTCTCCTTTATCCTTCTTCTTCCTCTAATTCATGCATAGAAATATATCATTTTAACTGATTTTTTGAGCTTCCAACTTGGTTTTTGAAATTACTATTATTATTATTATTAAGATGGAGTCTTGCTCTGTTGCCCAGGCTGGAGTGCAGTAGCACAATCTCAGCTCACTGCAACCTCTGCCTCCTGGGTTAATTCTCCTGCCTCAGCCTCCAGAGTAGCCAGGACTACAGGCGCCCGCCACCACGCCTGGCTAATTTTTTGTGTTTTTAGCAGAGATGGGTTTTCACCATGTTAGCCAGGATGGTCTCGATCTCCTGACCTCATGATCTGCCCACCTCAGGCTCCCAAACTGAGAGGATTACAGGTGTGAGACACTATGCCCAGACTTTGAATTGTTTTTTGAATAAACAATGGATTCCCATGGCTCAGAAATGAAACTAACTAACAAGGTATCCTGTGGAGTCCACCTCTGCCCCATATTGCCCCTCCCCACTTACAGGCGTCTGCTGGGTTATTTCCTGAATGTCCTCCAGGGAATCTTCACTCACACACATGCATTTCCAATAGTATTTTCTGAATTCTCCCACTTGGGGGCCAAAAGTTAGCACACTATACAAACTGTTTTGCATCTTCAACGGTTGTTTGTTAACCATTGTTCCCTGTTGTGTTTTTCCTCCTCATTTCTGGGAAGGAAAGGAGTGGGACAGGCTGGGCCAGTGCTTCTAAATGGCGGCATTTGTTCTGACACCACTTATCTTCCTCCCTGCAGCTTCTTCCCCCACTTTTGGTTTTATTTATTATTTATTTATTTATTTATTTTGAGACAGAGTCTTGCTCTGTCATCCAGGCTGGAGTGCAGTGACCAGTGACGTGCTCTCGGCTTACTGCAATCTTCACCGCCCTGGTTCAAGCAATTCTCCTGCCTCACCCTCCTGAGTAGCTGAGATTACAGGTGCATGCCACCACACCCGGCTAATTTTTGTATTTTTAG
The DNA here is from genome assembly GCF_002776525.5 of Piliocolobus tephrosceles. Taxonomy (NCBI): domain Eukaryota; kingdom Metazoa; phylum Chordata; class Mammalia; order Primates; family Cercopithecidae; genus Piliocolobus; species Piliocolobus tephrosceles. Next base: position 96,103,386 of record NC_045439.1, on the reverse strand, counting down.
TAGAGGCGGGATTTCACCATGTTGGTCAGGTTGGTCTCAAACTCCTGACCTCAGGTGATCTGCCTGCCTCAGCCTCCCAAAGTGCTGGCATTACAGGCGTGAGCCACGGTGCCTCACCCTTCCCTCCTTTTTGGTAGCTCCCCTGCCACTGGCATCTCTGGCCAGGCTTTGGACACCTAAAGTTCCCCTTGGTGTTTCTGCACATGCCTACTGCCCTATAGACCAGACTGGTCATACCCTTCATTCTTCCATGCCACCGTAGCACGCTAGTGCATGAGCATGAAACCACCTTTGCAAAAATCATAACTGAGAAAATTATGACAGCCAGGTGTGGTGGTTCATGCCTGTAATCCCAGCACTTTGGGAGGCCAAGGCAGGCGGATCACCTGAGGTTGAGAGTTCAAGACTGGCCTAGCCAAAACGAAACCACATCTCTACTAAAAATGCAAAAATTAGCCAGGCATGGTGGCACATGTCTGTAATCTCAGCTACTTGGGAGGCTGAGGCACAAGAATCGCTTGAACCCAGGAGGCAGAGGTTGCAGTGAGCCAAGATCCTGCCGTTGCACCCCAGCCTGGACGACAGAGCGAGACTCTGTCTCCAAAAAAAAAAAAGAAAGAAAGAAAGAAAGAAAATTATGACAATGAAAGACATCAGACCTAACTGACCCCATCTTGCTTCTAACCTGTAAACTGTCCTTGTTCATTCCTGGGCGTAGGCCAAACTAGCTTTGGGAAGGAATTTAGTGTATGGTTTAAATACTAGCCCTTCCCAAAAGGCTAAACTCTTCTCGTAAAACAAATGAAAGGCCACCACCAAGTCAAGATGAGAGGGGCTGAAATTCTAAATATTAACAGCCATCATTCCAGAGGTCATAAGATTTGCAACTTCCTCAATTACTCTTGAAGGTGACGTCTCTCTTATGAACCTAAGATTGGCTTTTTGAGATGTCTTTTCAGGCTTTTGCATTTCTAACAACTGGATGCCCCCACCTGGACCTGCCAACCAGTTTTGTGGCCCCCAACCAGGAACTGACTCAGCAGAAGAGAACAGCTTCGACTCCCTATGATTTTATCCCTGAGTCAACCAATTGGCACTCCCAATTCACTGGCCCCCTACCCACCAAATTATCCTTAAAAACTCTAATCCCTGAGTTTTCAAGGAAACTGATTTGAGTAATAATAAAACTCCGGTCACCCGCACAGCTGGCTCTGCATGAATTATACTCTTTTTCCACTGCAATTCCCCTGTCTTGATAAATTGGCTCTGTCTAGGCAGCAAGCAAGGTGAACATACTGGGCTGTTACAAGCATGTTTTCTATGTCAGACAAGGGTCTTCATGACAGCATTGACAGGGGTGTGGGAGGAAATAATTTAGAGAAAGGGGCTTCACGAAGACTGCTGAGTGACTGTAGCTTCTTTAGATAGAAGGAGTAGGCCGGGCACAGTGACTCACACCTGTAATCCCAGCACTTTGGGAGGCTAAGGCAGGCAGATCACTTGAGGCTAGGAGTTCGAGACCAGCCTGGCCAACATGGTGAAACCCTGTTTTTACTAAAAATACAAAAATTAGCCAGGCGTGGTGGCATGCGCCTGTAATCCTAACTACTCGGGAGGCTGAGGCAGGAGAATTGCTTGGGAGGCTGAGGCAGGAGAACCTGGGAGGTGGAGATTGCAGTGAGCTGAGATCACACCACTGCACTCCAGCCTGGGCAATAGAGTGAGACTCTGTCTCAAAAAAAAAAAAGGCTGGAAGAAGCAGTGAGAGTCAGATTGTAGCAGGACAAGCCACAGACAAAACTTCTCAGATACCGGGTTAAAGAAGGAAGGAGCTTTATTCAGCCAGACACTTCGGCAGACTTGCGTCGCAAAAGCCGAGCTCCCAAGTAAGCAATTCCTGTCCCTTTTGAGGGCTCACAACTCTAAGGGGGTGCATGTGAGGGGGTTGTGATCAATTGAGCAAGCAGGGGATACGTGACTGGGGGCTACATGCACCAGTTATCAGAACGGAACAGAACAGGACAGGGATTTTCACAATGCTTTTCTATACAATGTCTGGAATCGATAGATAACATAACTGGTTAGGTCAGGGGTCTATCTTTAACTACCCGGCCCAGGGTATGGCACCAGGCTCTCTGCCTGTGGATTTCATTTCTGCCTTTTAGTTTTCACTTCTTCTTTCTTTGGAGGCAGAAATTGGGCATAAGACAGTATGAGGGGTGGTCTTCTCCCTTAAGATGGCTTCTATCTCAGGCAGTCCCCACACTGCCACCAGGTGAAGACACGACAGCCTCCTGCCTCCCGCAGTTGCTGTCCCTGCCAGACCCAGCCCTCCTGCTCCTTTGTGTGCCCGGGGCCAGCAGTGACTCACCAGTGACCTTAATCCTGGCTGCTCCCCGAGGAAGGCAACCAATGACACCTGGCTCCTCCCTTGGGAACTGACGCTGACAAAGCCACTTTTTGCCACTACCTTGCCCTGAGTGGGTTCCATCTTTGGGGCGCTAGATTAAAAACTGAAGACTTTATTGAACAGATCCAACACCAAGATCAGAATTTCCTAACTTTATGGTGGTGGACACTATCTCTGAAGCTACATTGAGTTTATTCTGAATTCACTGGATAAATATGTATGGAGAGCTTCCAGGTCTGGAGATGAGGCCCTGCTCTCATGGGACTTATATTTTGGAAGAGGAGACAGCCAATCAAATCTCACTCCCCCAAATACAATTTATATCTGTGTATCTTATTGTCAATGCCCTCCATCAGAAGCACCTGCAGTTGAACAACTTGAGCTTATTGTTCCGAGGGAGACCACACACAATGGGGTAACCATGGGACATCTCAGTACAAGAGTGTTAAGAAGAACCTATAGTAGAATTTGGGCTTCGGTTGGGTGGCTTTGGAGAGGACCCAAGGAAGTAGGGATTTGCTCTGCATCAGCTGCCCTCAGAAAGCAGGGAGAAGTCTGGGATAGGGTATCTTATCCAAAAGGACAGCTGACTAGAGTGAGGTTAAAGTTAGAATTAACCAAGAGGCAGCAGTCATTCATAGCAGCCGGGAGAGGAGGATGTTTGACACTTTGGGGTTTGGACAATGTTGGAGCTTTGTCTGTGTTCGGACATGACAACGGAGTGGGCTTATTTGTCTTGATCACTCATGGTCGCAGAGTGCTCTTTTCTTTTCTTTCTTTTTTCTTTTTTTTTTAGATAGAGTCTTTCTCTTGTCACTCAGGCTGGAGTGCAATGGCGCAGTCTAGGTTCACTGCAACCTCCGCCTCGTGGGTTCAAGTGATTCTCCTGCCTCAGCCTCCTAAGTAGCTAGGATTACAGGCGCCTGTCCCCACGCCTGGCTAATTTTTGTATTTTTAGTAGAGATAGGGTTTCACCATGTTGGCTAGGCTAGTCTTGAACTCCTGACCTCATGATCCACCTGCCTTGGCCTCCCAAAGTGCTGGGATTACAGGCGTAAGCCACCATGCCCGGCCACAGCGCTCTTTTCTGATGCTGATGGTCTATGACATTGTTTATGTTCAACAGGAGAGCACCAAGGCCTAGCTATGCATGTAGGCCAGCTCCTCCCTGCCAGGGGTTGCCTCTCTCTCTCTCTGTATGTGTATATACTTTCAGGTGGAAGTAAGTGCCTTGGAGATATGGACTAGAGTGAGGGATTGCCAGGAGTGGGGAATGTGGCTGCTCAGGGTGGTCAGGAAGGCCTAGGTGGCAAGGTGACATGTGAGTAGAAACTGGGGGAGGGAACCGTGTGGCCCTCTGAGGGAGAGCAATCCTATAGAACAACAAGGGCAAGGCCCTGAGCAGGAGTGGGCTTGGCCTGTTTGAGATCTCGAAAAGGGATCAGTAGGTCTGCAGCAGAGCATGTCAGGGTCAGGAACAGGGAGGTGGGAGTTGACATGTGAGGGTGGCCCAGGCCAGACCAGAGCAGGCTTATGGGCCAATGGTAGGACTTTGGCCTTCACTCTGAGTGAGGTGGGAGCTACTGGTGGATTTCGAGGGGTAGACAGACATAATGAGATTATCTTATAAAAAGATTCCCCGGCTGCTGTGTTGAGAGCATATTCCACGGGAGCAGGGTGAAAGAGGGAGATGATCTGGAGGCTGCCATAATGTCACAGAGGAGAGACAATGACAGTGTCTCTATACCAGCCTAGGGGTGGCAGTGGTAGTAGTTACTACTCAGACTCAACAGGGATTTTCTGATGGATTGATGCATGGGGTAGGAGAGAATGATGCCAAGTTTTATCATACAAAATGAAAGACTGAGTTGTCCTTTCCTGAGATGGGGAAGCCCACAGGTAGAGCAGCCATAGGAGCTCAGTGGAGACAGATTGAGGGTAAGGCGCCCTAGACATGCACATAGAGATACCCAGTAAGTAGCTGCACCCATGGGCTTGGAGTTCATGGAGAAGGCGGGGTGGGAGCACAGAGCTGGCAGTTGCCAGTACTTATATGAACATAAGGCATGGGCCTGGATGAAATCACTTAGCGTGTGTAGGTAGGGAAGGGAATAGGTCTTCTTATCTCCCTATGCTCCCTATGCTCGCTTCCTGGGCACTCCAATATTTGCAAGTCTGAGAAGTAAGAAGGAATCATCAGAGGAGACTGAAAAGAACATCTGAGGAGGTAGAAAGAAAACCAAGAGGCCGGGTGAGGTGGCTCATGCCTGTAATCCCAGCACTTTTGGAGGCCAAGGTGGGTGGATCACCTGAGGTCAGGAGTTTGAGACCAGCCTGACCAATATGGAGAAACCCCGTCTCTACTAAAAATACAGAATTAGCTGGGCGTGGTGGCGCATGCCTGTAATCCCAGCTACTCGGAAGGCTGAGGCAAGAAAATCACTTGAACGCAGGAGGTGGAGGTTGCTGTGAGCTGAGATGGCACCATTGCACTCCAACCTGGGCAACAAGAGCGAAACTCCATCTTAAAAAAAACAAAACCAAGAATTTGATCATCCATTAACAAATATATATTGAATTCTACACATCATCCCAGAATTTCTGAGACTTCAGATTCTGGGCCACCAGGAATACTAGCTAGATGGCAATGCTGGGAGGAAGGTATTGGTAAGGACTGTTGGTGGACAACAGGCATCTATTCTTCCCTCTTCCTTGTTAACAGAATCCTGACTTTGAGGAGGTGATGTAATAACATAAAAGTTTACATTTCCCAGCTGCTCTTGCAGGTAGGAAAACTAAATTCTGTCCATAAACAAAAGTGTTAAGTGGGACTTCTGCAGTCTGCATAAATGGAGCTAATCAGGCTGGAAGACACACATCTCATGTTCTTCCACCATTTTTCCTTCCTACTGTCTGGGCTATAGATGTTAGAGTTGGAGTCCTAGCAGCCATCTCAGACTACAGAGCAACCTTGCAAACGGGAACCAAACATTATAGATGAAGAATAAGAATACAGTAGCCCGTGTTTCTGACAACTGTGGAGTGGCCAACAAGGAATGGCTTGACTTTAGATTTCTTTTGCATAAGCAAGAAACTTCTATCTTGTTTCAGTCACAGCTAATTTGGGGTTTTCTTCATATGCAGTAAAAACTAATTATAACGGATATGAGATTTATTCATAGTATTTCAGAACTGTGTAGACAACTTTGGTGCAGCCCCAAGAGTTCTGAGACGAATTCATGGTCCCTGCCCTCCCAGAACTCCCTGCACAGCAGGTGGACTAGGTAAGCAGGCCACTACAACACTGGCTGGTAAGGGCTGTGTTGACGGTAATGCTCCAGGGTCTGCAACAGATGGCAAGGCAAACTTCCTCTCCTCCTCTCATCTTCTTTCAAATTGTACCTAAATTCGATTAACTCCACACGTGTTCTTGGTCTGATTTTATCCCATTGCTTATACTGTATTTGATTTTAATCTATTCTAGTACCTAATTTAAGCCTTGGAGTTGAAGAGAGGAAAAATGATAATGTGGACCAGATTTTATTTGGTTGGTACTTATAATTTTACAGCAAACCTGCATAGAATAATAAGCAACAGTTATAAACTTGCCAAGAATCAATTTTGCATGTGGAGCTTCATTCAACCAACAATTCTATAAACACTCTAGTGCTAGAAAATCGGCAGGATGATAAAACTACAAATGTGATCTCTGTCATTTCCTTAATGAAGCAATTACTTTGATGCTAATGTGTCACAGTTGGTTCCTTCTGGTAGGTTCGTGGTCTCACTGACTTCAGGAATGAAGCTGCAGACTTTCACAGTGAGTGTCACAGCTCTTAGAGGTGGTGCGGACCGAAGTGAGCAGCAGAAAGATTTATTGTGGACAGCGAAAGAACAAAGATCCCACAGCGTGGAAGGGGACCCTAGTGAGTTGTTGCTCCTGGCTGGGTGTGGCCAGCTTTTATTCCCTTATTTGTCCCCGCCCATGTCCTACTGATTGGTCCATTTTACAGAGTGCTGATTGGTCCATTTTACAAACCTCTAGCTAGCCACAGAGCGCTGGTTGGTGCGTTTCTACAGAGCACTGATTCGTGCATTTTACAAATCTCTAGCTAGGTACAGAGCGCTGATTGGTGCGTTTTACAATCCTCTTGTAAGACAAAAGTTCTCCAAGTCCCCACTGGACCCAGGAAGTTCAGCTGGCTTCACCTTTCACTAACTTTTCTGAAGGCACCTTAACAGTGCACTTGGCAAGCTTCTTACCTCTGGCCAATACTGTTCATAAGTATCAGAACCCTGGTGCCTGCAGATCTGCAGATCTGGGCCAAATGGAAGCACAAAAAGTAATCTATATTGAGCACTTACTACGTGCCAGGCCTATTCCATATGTTATCTTAATCTTTCCCATACCACTGCAAGAAAGGTTTTAGAATCCTCTTCACCAGTCAGAACCAGACACCAGAGAGTCTGAGCCATCTGCTTCAGTTCTACCCAGCTCTTGAGGGGCAGGGCGTGGTTTCAAATCCAGAACATCAAACTGTTTCTCAAAAATACCTTCCCTGGTGGTATCTTCTCATCATCTCCCAGTCTTTTAACCCTGGAATATCTGTCCAGTCTAAGCAGCTTTCTACCCAGGGGTTCTATTTCCCAGGTTCCACCAGTCACAATCCTATCCCCTCTCCCAAATCTTTGTACACTTCCTTAAACCTTCCCTGCACCTCCCACCTCCCTCAAGGTGACCTCTGCTTTCTGGGAATTTCCCCGCACCAGGCTTGGCTCTTTCATTCTTATCACTTTCTATGCTTTACCTTTTGTATCCCTAAGCAACCTATTTGAATTACTGATGTTCAATGGGAGGGAGAAAAGAGAGGACGTTTATTGTGCACTCATTTTGTCTGGGAGTTTGTCTCCTTTAATCCCCCAAATAATCCGATGAAGAGTTATCTGCCGCTTTACGGATGAGATTGGACACACATAGCCAGCTGAAGGAGTAGTCAGGAGGGGAAAGGACGAGGAATCACAAACCGTTCTCCCCCTCCGAGACGAGTGCATGGTGTAGGCGTCCAGGAAACGTTCCTGAAAGAAATTATTGGATGGATGGATGGATGGATGGATGGATGGATGGATGGATGGATGAATGAATGAACATTTAAAGGCTGGCTTACAAAAGGAGTTTAGTGAGAAATAACACAGAGAGGAGAGCTGAAATACCCCGAAAAATACAGATTTCAAGTACAGGTGGGGTTTGGGGCTGCAGAAAGTCCCAAACATTCAAACAAGCCCAGAGTCAAAGAAAGGGTTTCATTAACACTCGGGCAACTTCAAGTGTGGTTCTGCAGAGTCTAAAGAGATCTACAACACTTGTGACCCGAACACAAAAGAGGCCTATGTAATCTACAATGCTCCCTCCGGAAAGCTCTAGAATACCGTCGCGTTTTGTTCCCAAACTTGGGCCGCTGGGGTGGGCAGGCGCCTGTCTCTTTAAGAATCTGGTCGAAGTCCTTTTCCTCGCCCCTCCCCGCCCCCGGTCCCCTCACGCCCCCGTCCCCCGCGCCCCCTCGGGGCCGGCACGGCCTGGGGCCCACCCCTTTCTTCTCTGAGGCTGCACTGAAGGGTTCGGCTACCCATCCGTCACAGAGGCGATGCCTCTGATTGGCTGCTGCGCTTCGGGCCGGGAGGCGGGGCGGGAAGGCCGGAGAAACTAGTTTGTTGGTGGTGCCTCGGCTGTACCGCAGCAGGAGCGTTTTGGGCTGTAGAGAGCCGACCGACGGGAGCCGCGGCGGGGCCTGCAAAGCTCGCGCGGGCGGCTAGGGGTGGTCTCTGAGGCGGCGGCGGCGGGGAGCGCCTCCGGCAGTGAGTACCCAGGCCGGGCGGGGGCGCCGTGCTCTGGCCGCTCGCTGCACCCGCGTCCCCGCTCCCTGCGCTGGGGACTCGCCACCCCGGGCCGGGCCGGGACCTAGCGCTCGGAGCCCCAACGGGGTGTGTGTCCCGGGAGGAGCCCGCGCGGCTGGGGCGGGGGCCCTGGGACAATGGTGGGGAGCGGCGGCCGGCCGGCACCCCGCGGCTCGGCGAGGGAATTCACCGAGAGCTCTGCGCGAGGGAATGAATTGTTTGGCGAATGGATGTTGCGCGCGGGAGCCGCTACTCTTTCCCCAGGGAGTGGTTGATTCATTGAGTCCGCAGACTCTCTTTTTAAAAAATTACTATTGATCCTGGACAGAGAGATTGCTTGTCTTTGAGGACGCAAGCGGCAATGCCCGGCGCCTTGGACACCCAGGCCGGATGGCTGCCTGCCCGGCGCAGAGCGAGGACCCGGGGTTCACAAGGGGAGGGTCTGCGCGGGCCTGGCCGCCTGCCAGGGTCCCTCGTTTCGATTTGCAGAACTGTCCAGCGGCAGAGAAAGGTCGCATTCGAAGGCACACCCACTTGTCCACCTGGGTGGCGGCCAGCCTGGCAGGTTCAGAGCAAGCCCTCCAGCCTGCCTCTAATTCCCACGCTTGCCCTGGCTCCGAGACACCACCCCGCGATGTTACGCCCACACTCCCCCTGTCTCTTTTGTAGTTGCTTTAGAAGCTTTTCTTTTGGGGGCTTGTGCCCGGGAGATACCAGATACTTTTTTGTGTTGGTGCTCTAAGCCCCCCAAGTGCATTCCCATTGTCTTTGAACAAAGAAAAATCTCTCTAGAGGCCTGACCCCACGAACTGTGGGTGAGGGGGCGGAACCAGGCCCCTGCAGATTTAATCTGGACGGCCTTGGGTCCTGCTGGATCCCGGTGTCTTTGACCTTGGGGAAGGTGGGCTGGGTTTGACTCTCCTCGGTAGTCAGGGCCCCACGGTCTGTATCCTGGAGCAGATTCCAGTGACTGTGATGGGGCCAAGACCTTTGGGACCCTGGACCACAGTCTCCCCATTCATAGGAGGAACTGATGCTCAGTGTGCTGATCTGAGCTGTGAGGATTCCTGGCATGTTGGTGAAGGCTTGCGTGGAGGTCTGGGGAAGAGTAGGACACAGTCTACCCCACTTCCGGGTCCATTTGGTGTCCCAAGACCGGAGACCCTTGGGTCACCAAGCTGTGCCTGTGAAGGTTGATGGAGTCAGTCTTTTTCCGGCCCGGCAGCTGTTTCAGTTTTGAGTCATTTGTCAGGCAGTGGCTCCAGGGAGGTTGATAAAAGGGAAGTAGAAATGGAAGACACCTTCATCCTGGGGTCTTGGGCTGCAGTTGGATTTATGTGTGTGGTGCGGAGAGAAGAGCTGAAGGCAAGCTGTATGCTCCACATCGGAAGCAGGTTCTGCAGCCCGATGCCCCTTAATAGCATTTTAAATCTGCGGGCACCCCGTGTGGGCAGAAGAGAGCAGGAAGAAAAGAGAACAATTACCCAGTGAAAAGCAAGCTTGATTCGTCCGTCTATCACTTGGGCGGGGGCAGCGGGGAAGAGTAGTATGAGTGAGAGTGTTACTTAGTGGGTGGTTTGTGACTGATTGATTAATTAATTCATTCATTCATTGTTTGAACAGACCTGAGTGGGCACCTGCTGTGTGCCAGGCCCTGGGTTAGGTGCTGGAGACTCTTCCTTTAGTGAGCACCTACATAAGGGAGTGCTGGCACATGGATTAGGAACCATGACACATCGTAGTGATAGAGGTAGCCAGAGGAGCGGAGGAGACACAGGTGGGCAAGGCTTCTTGGCGAGAGGATGCCTTGACTAAGATGGGAAACGCATGTCACAGCCCAGATTCCAGGTGTAGGGCAGCCACCTTTCTCCTGTCTCTCACCCACACTTCTCCCAGAGGCCAATTCATTGCCAGCCTCAAGATAGGCACAGGTCGAGGCCGTGGAGAATGCAAGTGGGACGTGGTGGAAGGTTTGCTCTCTTCTGTAGTGTCTGGCTGCACAGTCAGCAGTCCAGCGCATTTGCAGGAAGCTGGATGGCTTCTGGATGCAGCCTCTCCTCTCTGGGGATCCTGGAAGAACCTACCCCCCTGGTCCCAAAGACCAGCCCATTGTCTGAGCCTCTAGTCCCTCTGTACCAGCAGGCAGTGTAGGCATACCCTTGCCAGTGTGGGCAGAGCTGGCACAAGAAAACACAGTGGTCAGACACAAATGAATTGGTTGATTGAAATGCTGGTTTTCATCTAATGTGGTAAATTTCATAATTTAATTGCCTCAGCCAGCCAAGGCTGTTGAAGCATTTTCCCCACCAGGAAACACTTAGTTGGAACAAGCTGTGGGTAGAGAGGGGCGGTGCAGGGGAGCAGGGAGGAGGGAGAACTTAAGCATCCACAGCTTTCAGTCACAGCATCCCAGCAGGACTTATCAATCAGCAGCTATCTCCAGCTGATGGAAGTCAGCCCAGCCCCTACAGCAGGTTCCAACGCCTTTCCTGGACCACCTCATTGCCGTACCAGCCTAAAGGTGTCAAAAGCTGATACCTGTCATCTTCAGGGCATCATCATCCCATACTGCCTCCAAGTCCTTCTGGGGCTGTTAGGAGCTGGGGAAGGGGTGCTGTGGGATTAGGTGGGGAAGCGAAGGGGTTTAGGGATAGAAAGGGCTCCCTGTTAAGTCCTTTTAACCCAGGAGCAGTGGAAAGAGCTTGGGCTCTGGCACTAGACTGGTGTTCAAATGCTGTGGGTCTGTGATCAAGTTCCTTAACCTCATTGAGCTTTGTTAGCTTTTTTCAGGGATATGGTGAAGGTTAACCACCATATTATGCAGAATCCCCTAGAATGGGGTCTGGCACCAAATGGGTGTCAGTCATGCCGGGCTCCCCTTTCCCTTTTTTGGTTTTGTTCTCTGGGTGTAGAATTGAGCTTGGGTGCTTGTTGCTCTGCAGCTGACTTGTAGCCCTCCCCTGAGCCCCCAGTCACCTCCCCGTACCCCTGCCCCGTCCCTCTCTTGCCACTCTTTCTTATCGCTAAACCTTTCCTTCCAAGCCCTGCCCCAGCACCTTGTTGGATGATAAAGGATAGGTGTGTGTGTATTGACCTTTTTTTCTTTTAAGAAGGAGTCTCGCTCTGTCGCCCAGGCTGGAGTGCAATGGTGCCATCTTGGCTCGTTGCAACTTCCACCTCCCGGATTCAAGCGATTCTCCTGCTTCAGCCTCCTGAGTAGCTGGGATTACAGGCACATAACACCATGCCTGGCTAATTTTTGTATTTTTGTAGAGACGGGATTTCTCCATGTTGTCCAGGCTGGTCTTGAACTCCTGACCTCAGGTGATCTGCCCCCCCTCAGCCTCCCAAAGTGCTGGGATTAGAGGTATGAGCCACTGTGCCTGGCCTTTTTTTTTTTTTTTTTTTGAGACAGAGTCTTACTCTGTCGCCCAGGCTGGAGTGCAGTGGTGCGATCTCAGCTCACTGTAACCTCCACCTCCTGAGTTCAAGCAGTTCTCTGCCTCAGCTTCCCCAGTAGCTGGGATTACAGACGCCCACCACCACACTCGACTAATTTTTGTATTTTTAGTAGAGATGGGGCTTCACCATGTTGACCAGGCTGGTCTTGAATTCCTGACCTCGTGATCTACCTGCCTTGGCCTCCCAAAGTGCTGGGATTACAGGTGTGAGCCACTGCATCTGGCCTTTTTTGTTTTTTTTTTTCTTTAATGGCAGCTCTGTGGTCTCAGAAATCAATTTCATTGAGAAATTGCACCAAGTTTTCTGCAAATACATAAAAATCTTCCCAGCCATACTTTTCTCCCACAGTGGTCTCACGTGCCCTGTCTTGGGTACAGAGTCTGTATGAGGCTCACCTGGGCCACGTCTTGTTTCAATGTGACCAAGACCTGAGGCCAACTCCGTCTCTTCACCATCCGGTAGCTAGAACCTTCAACTCTGGAACCTGTTGGCAGAAAGAGCACTTGAGTTGGAGTAGGGGAGTCCTGCTTGGCCCCTGCTTGGCTGTGTGACGCCATGCAGGTTCCCTTACCTCTGTGAGCCTCAATTTGCTTTCCTGTATAATACTTCTATTAAATGTTTTGCTATAGAATTTCAAAAGTTCTTGCAAGCTCTGGTATTCAGCAGTTTTATAAGGCTTGAGTTACTTGCTTAGCCCTTCTGGTCAGGAAGAGCTTGAGCAGCCAGTAGAGTACAGAGGGGCCAATTTAGCAGTCAGGAATGGACCGTGCACGGTGACTCACGCCTGTAATCCCAGCACTTTGGGAGGCCGAGGCGGGCGGATCACCTGAGGTCGGGAGTTTGAGACCAGCCTGACCAACATGGAGAAACCCCATCTCTACTGAAAATACAAAATTAGCTGGGCGTGGTGGCTCATGCCTGTAATCCTAGCTACTTGGGAGGCTGAGGCAGGAGAATCGCTTAAACCCAGGAGGTGGAGGTTGCTGTGAGCCGAGATCGCACCATTGCACTCCAGCCTGGGCGACAGGAGCAAAATTCTGTCTCAAAAAAAAAAAAAAAAAAAAAGGAGTCAGGAATGGGGTTCTAGTTCCAACTCTGCCTCAGATATATGCTGTGGGAATTGGGCAAGTTACTTTCTCTGGGATCTAGTTTTTTCACCTGTAGAATGAGAGGGGTGACGTAAGCAAGCTCCTAGTTTCCTGGAGACTCGATTCAGATTTTCCCAGTAACTCCAAAGGGACGGGGCTATTCTTGAGCCTCCGTCAGTTCCCTGTCCTTGCCCACTGCCTCAGAGTTTTGGGCCTCCTGCGAAGGGGTGGTGGAGACAGAAGACTGCACCAGGCTGGGCTTAGCTGAGCATGCGACGGCTCAAAGGAAGGTGGTGTGTGGGTTACTCATTTCCCAAGGCTGTCGCTCTGGTTGTGGGCAGGGAGCTGGGCAGCAGTTCATGGGAGTACCAGGATGACCCCCTCTGGAATGGCTAGGGTGAGACCTCCCTAGTGGGATGTCCCCTGGGCACGGAGCCAGGGCCACCTCCCAGTAGAGAGTTGGACAACGAGCTCTGAGGAGCAAGGGGGATCTTGAGCAAATTAGCCGGACGTGATGGCAGGTGCCTATAATTCTAGCTACTTGGGAGGCTGAGGCAGGAGAATCACTTGAACCCTGGAGGCAGAGGTTGCAGTAAGCCGAGATTGCACCATGGCACTGCAGTCTGGGCAACAAAGTAAGATTCTGTCTCAAAAAAAAAAAAGGGGGGGGATCTTGAGGGAGCCCAGTGGCACAGGAGGAGGCAGCTGAACACCAGCCTGCAAGACCAGTTGGATGACTCCTCCCACGGGGAAGCAGAGCTGAGCAGGCCGTGGGAGCACTGTGCCTGCTGCCACCAGCCCAAGGGCCACATTCACCTTAGGTGTCACTCCCCACCCACCTCTGTCAGGAGGAGCCTTCCACCATCAACCATGTGGTGAGGAGTAGGATGCAAGGAAAGGATGGAGACAAAAAAGCCTTGCTTACATTTTTTGCCTGTTCCCATTGGGCCCCCAAGGAGAGGCTGACCACAGATCCATCTAGGCTGAGCATAATTAATTTCGTAATTAAGATAAGGAGAAGCTTTGCTCGTTCAAACCCCAGGACAAGCTGCCAGCCAGGTTTGCTGTTGGCCAGGCCAATTTGTGAGAGGAGTGAGGGCCAAGAGATGGAGGATTTCTCTTTCTAGAAAACCATGGCGATTCCATCCATTGTCTGGAGTTCATATTCTGCACTCTAGCTGAGCTTGTGAGACCTTGGCAGCAAGTCCCTTAACCTGTGAATGCCTCTGTTGTTCACAGGCTTGGAAATCTGAGGGAGAAAGGTATCCAGCTCCATTCATGCCACAAACATTTATTTAGTTTTCTGAATGGCTCGCTCTGGAGTAGAAGCTGAGGAAAGAAAGTCAGGTTCAAAGAGCTCCTGCTTGGGAGCTCATTGTCTGATGTGGAAGGCAGACAGGTGGTATGGCACAGTGCTAGAGTCTCAATAGTGGGCATGTTGAGAGTCTGCCTCAGTTTCCTCATTGATGAGGTGAGGAAGTGGACTGTTGGTTTCCTCATTTCAAATGTGTCCCGGGAATTTTTTTTTTTCCCCATCTGTTCTCTGCCAGGCTCTGGGATTCAGTGGAGAACAAGGCAAGGTTCTCCTCGGCCCCCTCCTGATCCCACATTCAGCTGAGGGAGGCAGACAACAGACTGAAAAAAATGTGAAGCTGCAGAGGAAGTAGACAGGGAGGTGTGGGAAGATGGTCAAGTGAGGATGCCCTCCGAAGAGGAGTCAAGGAAGGCCTCTCTGGGGTGGTGACATTTGAGCCAGCCGTGGGAGGATCAGAGAAAGGCCTGCCAGGTGGGAAGCACAGCTCGTGCAAAGACTGGGCCTGTGTGGGCTGCGGACGAAGACACCACGAGGCACAGAGAGGCGCCACACCCTAACTATCTGCAGTCCTCTGGTACAGGGGGAGACTAAGGATAACGTTGTTCTCTTTCATTTTATTGTTTTTCTCTGATTTAAATAATATATCAGTGGATTTCCTTTTTTTTCTTGAGATCTAGTTTCCCTCTCATTGCCCAGGCTGGAGTGTGGTGGTGCGATCTCAGCTCACTGCAACCTCCACTTCCTGGGTTCAAGCGATTCTCCTGCCTCAGCCTCCCAAGTAGCTGGGATTACAGGTGCAAGCCAGCACGCCCAGCTAGGATTTCCTTTATAAATGAAAAATATAGGAAAAGATGGAGCACAGTGTGAGGGTCCATCCTCTCCTTTGTATCTGTCCACAGATGGGTGCATACCCTTCTAGTCCTCCGTTGTGTGTGTAGATTTTGCATTTATGTAATTTGAATCATACTCAATACTCTACAACTTATACCACTTAGTGTGTGGTGGAGCTCTTTTTTCACAGTGTCGTCATATTCCACATTGCAGCCAAACCATCATTTCCTCTCATTGTGTCCTAAGGAGAGACTTTAGGTCATGCCTCATTTTCCCTGTATGATCAATGAAATCTTGTGTGTCCTTGATCATGCATCTTTATGAGCAAGTGTGATTATGTTAAATTTTCATTGTGAAAGCCAAATGCCTTTTGCAAAGACTTATTCAGTTTACTGTCCCACTAATAATAGTGTCTGAGTGCCCATTTCTCTACAGACTCACCAGGTTTTTTTTTTTTTTTTTTTTTTGGAGATGGAGTTTTGCTTTTGTCACCCAGGCTGGAGTGCAATGGCGTGATCTCGGCTCACAGCACCCTCCGCCTCCCGGGTTTAAGTGATTCTCCTGCCTCAGCCTCCCAAGTAGCCGGGATTGCACGCATGCGCCACCAAGACCAGCTAATTTTGTATTTTCAGTAGAGATGGGGCTTCTCCGTGTTGGTCAGGCTGGTCTCAAACTCCCGACCTCAGGTGATCCGCCTGCCTCGGCCTCCCAAAGTGCTGGGATTATAGGCGTGAGCCACTGCTCCCAGCTCCCAAATTTTTGCTGTTATCTGCATTTTTAGTTTTAGCTAATGTGATGGGGCGGCAGGGAGGGGGGAGTGCAGGGGCGGTGAAATCTCATTGTTCCATTAAAAAAAAAAAAATGTTTATTCAGGCTTTGTCCTTTGATTCTAGTCCATGTTTGTCTTTCCAGAAGATCAAAATTTATTGAGTGCTGGTTCTGCCTCTTATTGGTCTCTTGACCTCAGCTGGGGACTCATCTGTGAAATGAGGCCGTTTAATCCCTGCCCGCCCCTGCCCACCACTAGGCTGCTGTATTTTTTACATGGGAAAATGTTCCTGAAAGTTCGTTTTATCCTGAAAAGCTCAGCAAACATGAAGAGGCATGGTTTTTACTAGGGACACGGAAGTATCTGGAACATTTGAATGAATTCAGGTGTTTCTAAACAGCCAGCATATACAGGGGAGGAGCTGGGGTGACTTTGCCCATGTGCAGTGGGGCTGGCCTTAGGTGGGAGGTGTCTGCCTATTGTCCCAGAGATGCACCGGACCTTACCTGGCTGAGAGAGCCATCTGGCTGTGCTTGAGAGCTCTTCACAGAGGGCTGACCCAGTCAGTGATCTGTCACCTGTCTGCAGGAATAAAGAAATGAGCCAGGAGGACAGAGAGAGTTCCCTAGCTGGTCTAGAAAAAGGCCCAGAGAGGGGCAGTGGCCACCACAGACTCAACCCTGTTTACTTGCCTGTGTGGTCCCAGGAGGCATCAGGCCCCATGATAGAGGAGCCAGGGAACTGCTGACCATGGCCTGGGCCCCAGAGGAATTCATTACTGCTGGGGTTAGGTACCTGGGGACGTTTTGGCCAGGCTCTCCTCACCCTTCAGGAAGCAACATCCAGTTTTGGCCATGATTCCCCTGCTGCCCTGGAGATGACTCAGAACCATGCTCCAGAGGAGGCTCCTGTGATCCCAGCCAGCCTGACCTACTTGGAACAGTCTCAGGGACAGGTGTAGGTAGGGGAAGGGAGAGGGTAACCAAGGGGACAATGGGACCCTCAAAGGGCTTGGTAGGGAGGCCTCCTGCCTTTATACCTCTGCAGCTAGCGAGCAAAAGGGAAAGGGGAAGGGCCTCGCTGAAAGCAGTTTTTGCATTTATTAGACACCTGCTGATTCTGAGAGTTGGGTGTTTCATTAAGAGAGTAAGGGAAGCATCTCACTCTAGAGCTGGTTTTGCTTGGGTTCTCCTGGGGCAGGGGTGAATCGGCAGCCTTTGCTGGGCTCCTGTCCCACTGCCATTCTGAGCACAGCTTGAAGGCATTTCGCTGAGTTGGAGTGAGGTCGGATCACCAGGTTTCTTTTCAGGCATCAACTGGTATATCTGTGTTGCAGGAAGTTGCAGTTGCTATTTTTACCACTCCAACCAGGACTTTTTACTGGGAGGTACAATTACAAGCAAAATGCCAGGGTTTGGCTGGTTAGCTAAGGCCTGGGAGGCTGCCGTGGGCTGAGGCAGGGGCCACTGCACATGGTCCTGTGTTGTACAAAGCAAGACACGTTTGCATGTGGACACACACCTGCCCTGGTTGCTGGGCGGCTTTGTCTGAACCACTTCCTGTGCCTGGAGTTTCCTCTAGGTGGGAAAAAAAAAAGGACTTTGCTGGGTTTTGCCCGGATAATTGTACCTGGCTGCCGGGGCAGCTCCAAAACTGTAAGCCATGTTGTTCTGACTGCCCAGAAAGTTGAAACTTTGTTAAACGAGATTGAGAACCTACTCTATGCTACCCACTGTGCCAAGGACCAGGGTACATCAGTCTCTGCTCTCTAGCATCACATGTTCAGGAATTGAAAATGCAGAAAGCGTGAGTAGTCTCTGCACCTTTTGGATGATTACCTGGTGTGTTTTTAATGTCTGTACATTATGACTAGAGGCCAGATGGGGCTTATATTGGTTTCTATTGCAGCATAACACATCACCACAAGCTTAGTGGCTTAATCAGTACCTATTGATTAGTGCACAGTTCTGTAGGCTGGAAGTCTGGGCTGGCCTGACTGCATTTTCTACTTAGGGTCTCACAAGTCCAAAATCAAGGTGCAGCTGGACTGGATTATTGAGGCTCTGGTGAAGAGTCTGCTTCCAGGCTCAGGTTTTTGGCAGAATCAAGTTCCTTATGGTCATAGGACTAAAGTCTGTCCCCATTTCCTTGCTGGCCGCAGCCGGGTGCCAATCTCAATGCCCTCCATCTTCAAGCCTGCAGAGATGTGTCAGATCCTTTCTTGCTTCGAATCTCTGACTTTTACTTTAGGGACCAGCTGGAGAAAACTGCAATTTTTTTTTTTTTTTTGAGACAGAGTTTCACTCTTGTTGCCTGGGCTGAGCACAATGGCGCAATCTCGGCTCACTGCAACCTCTGCCTCCCAGGTTCAAGCCATTCTCCTGCCCCAGCCTCCTGAGTAACTGGGATTACAGGTGTGCACCACCACGCCTGGCTAATGTTTTGTATTTTTAGTAGATACAGGGGTTTCATCATGTTGGCCAGGCTGGTCTGGAACTCCTGACCTCAGGTGATCCGCCTGCCTCGGCCTCCCAAAGTGTAGGGATTATAGGCATGAGCCACTGTCCCCAGCCAACTCTGCTTTTAAGGGGCTTATTGACTAGATCAGGCTCACCCAGATAATCTCCCTTCTTTAAGATCCACACCTGGCCTAAAATGTTTAAATATGGCCGGGCACAGTGGCTCACGCCTGTAATCCCAGCACTTTGGGAGGCCAAGGCGGGTGGATCACCTGAGGTCAGGAGTTTGAGACCAGCCTGGCCAACACGGCAAAACCTCATCTCTACCAAAAAAAAAAAAAAAAAAAAAAAATACAAAAATTAGCCAGTCATACTCTCAGCTACTTGGGAGGCTGAAGCAGGAGAATAGCTTGAACCCAGGAGGCGGAGGATTGCAGTGAGCTGAGGTCGCATTGCTGCACTCCAGCTTGGGTGATAGAGCGAGACTGTGTCTCACAATAAATAAATAATAAATAAAATGTTTAAATATGGTATATGTTGATTATACTGCAAATAATATGGCAGGTACCAGGCAGGCACCAGGGAACTCTCATGTGGGTCTAACAGATCTCTGGATCATTTTGATTCTTTCTCCCATGGGTATTGTGGCTAATCCCCATTTCATTTAGCAGTATTTATTAAGCATCTAATCGATTCTAGGTAGCAAAGATGACACAGAACACTGTCCTTGAGCTGCCAGTACAGAGAAGGGCACAATACACAGTGACCTGAGGAGTGGACAGTGCGGTCCAGCAGAAGAAGAAAGGCTGCCATGCTGGAGCAAAGACACAGAGGGCAGAAGAATGCTCATTCTAGGAGACACGAACGACAAAATGATGTTCTTTACTGCATGCCATATGCCCTGTGCACTGCATGGGGTGCCACACTGTAGGTGCTCAGATTTCAGTGTATTTACTGCATTCATTTTCTGAGCATGTACTATGGACAAGGCCATCTACGTGCCTGACAAATATAAAATCCAGAGTGGGTTGCAGCTGTGAAGGGAGAGATTATGGAGGGGAGGGTATGGGGCTGAGCAGGGAGAATGAGGGGAAGGGAGGGGGAGAGCTAAAGCTGAGAGAGGGAGGAAGAGGGGCTGGGGGTGGGACAAAGCTGGAAAGGGAACCGATTGAACACAGCTTGGATGTGAAAGCGTCATTGAAGGCTTTTGAGCAGGAGCTCTCACAATTTGGCACCGGGTTGGTAGGTGTGGGAAGAGAGGGTTCAGGGGCCTGGCCATAACCTGGCCTGCAGTGGTGGTGGCAAGACTGGGAAGGAAAACCCCAATGCAAGGTCCCAGGAAGAAGGATGCAGTGGAACTTGGTGGCTAAACAATATGCTAAAAATGTGTACATGAATGACTGGCTATTTATGGGCACCCATGTTTTTGCTATAAATATACATACATATGTAATTTCAAGAGACCAAGAATTATCAACTGCAAAGCCCAAGTGTAGCAGTCTACTCATGGCCCCTGTACTTTGCTACTGGGGAGTCTGCCCTCTGCAAACCCCTGAGGTCTGTTTTTTTTAGAGAAGGATGAGGTGGTCCTGTGGGGAAGAGAAGGCTTTTGATAATGAAGGGAGGAGCAGGCAGGGCCAGCTCATTAGAAGGAGGCAGCCAGCCGTGGGTGAGAGGGTACTGGGTCCAGCCGCCTCCAGTGACAGCAGGCTCTAGTGCCTGCATTGTAGAACAAACGGGATGGCGACCCCCTGCATAGGCCCCCATGCTTCCTACAGAAGTTTCTTTTTCTGAGTTCTTGAAGAAAACTGTGCTTAGTGTGGAGGATAAGAAAAATCTTCTGGCCAGGCGTGGTGGCTCACACCTCTAATCCCAGCACTTTGGGAGGCCAAGGCGGGTGGATTATTGGAGGTTAGGAGTTCAAGACCAGCCTGGCCAATATGGTGAAACTCTGTGTCTACTAAAAATACAAAAAATTAGCTGGCATGGTGGTGTGCACCTGTAATCCCAGCTACTCAGGAGGCTGAGGCAGGAGAATTGCTTGAACCCGGGAGGTGGAGGTTGCAGTGAGCCAAAATCACGCCATTGCACTCCAGCCTGGGCAAAAAGAATGGAACTCTATCTCAAAAAAAGAAAGAAAAATCTGCTACCCCAGTGTTCTCAAAGTGTGGTCTGGGTGTCCCTGAGATTCTCTTGGTGGAGAGTCCACAAGGTCAAAACTATTTTCATGGTAATACTAAAACATTATTTGTCTTTTCCACTCATTCTCTCCAGAGTGCATAACTCAGTGAACCGATGTTTTCCAAATGGCTGGTGCCTGATGTTACAAAATCACGCATGGGTAAACAATCCATTCAAAGTGCAGGACAGGCTGTCAGATGGGAATGCCACTGAGTACAAAAGTTCATTGATATGGGCTCAGATTTCACATTGCAGCGAACCTTTAAGGCACGATACTTGTCAAGTTTTAGTGTAGTATCAAAGGAGAGTATCCACAATGATCTGAAAATACAATCTCCCTTTTCCAGCTATCTGTAAGGTTGGATTTTCTTTATATTGTATAGTCAAAACAATGCATTTCAACAGATTGAATGCAGAAGCGGATATGAGAATCCAGCCACTATCTTCAATTAAAAAATTGTTTTAATTGATTTTTTTGGTCAAAAAATAATTTAAAAAAATGACATGTAACAGTTGCACATATTTTGGGGACACCTGTGATATTTTGATACACAGCATACAGTGTGTAATGATCAAATCAGGTAACTGGGATACCCATCACCTGAAACGTTTATCTTTTCTTGGGAAATTGATTTATGGAAAGCATCTGTTACTGCTGGGCACAGTGGCTCACACCTGTAATCCCAGCACTTTGGGAGACTGAAGCAGGTGGATCATTTGAGGTCAGGAATTTGAAACCAGCTTGGCCAACATGGCGAAACCCCGTCTCTACTAAAAGTGCAGAAAACTTAGCTGGATGTGGTGGCACATGCCTGTAATCCCAGCTACTTGGGAGGCTGAGGCAGGAGAATTGCTTGAACCTGGGAGGCAGAGGTTGTGGTGAGCTGAGATCATGCCATTGCACTCCAGTCTAGGCGGCAGAAAAACATTTGTTATTTATGTTAACATGTGAAGGTTTTATTATTTTAAATTAACATAGTTTTTTGCTCAGTTTTAATTTCAACTCTGGTAAATACCAATAGGCAAAACCACATAAGCAGAAGCCCCTTAGGGTCCTGAGTTATTTTTCAGTTGTAAAGGTCCTGGGACCAAGCAGTTGTTGAGAATAGCTGTACCATCTAAAGCCCCTGAAAACCAGGAGCTAAGCGTCGGACCCTGTATCTGGCTCTGCACACCATCTTCCCTTTTCAGTCCCTCACCAGTCCTTTGGGGTTGGTGTAATTCTTTTCGTATCTGTTTCACAAATGAGGAAACTGAGGCACTGAGAATGAATCCCAGGCACAGGTCTCACAGCACAGAGGTGGGAGTGCCAGCACGTGGGGATGTCCCAGGCAGAGAGGAAGGCAGATATCGGGGGGTGGGACAGGGGGAGCCTGCTCTGTATGCTCTAGTCCTCCGCCTAGTATGCAGTGCTGAGCCTGGCAGGGAGGTGTATCTCCGTGTGCTGTCCTCTTTCTTGACGCCCGGGAAGACAGGCATAGATTTGCTGTGGCAGCGAGAGGCTTGGGAAATCAAGAGTTTGTAATAGCATGCCTCTATTCAGGCACACGCAGTGTTGGTGTGCTTCATCTTCGTCAATATCCCACATTTTGCTGTTTTGGAGTGAAACAGCTTTGAGTACTGGCTCCAGTCAAACTAAGGATGTGTGCACATTGCTTATCTTCTCAGAGCCTCAGTTTGCATATCTGTACAACCAGGACAGGGAGACCTTGTGAAGATGTTGAAAGGATTGAATGAAAGAATATAGATAGGGCTCCTGCACAAAGGCTCACATACAGCAAGGTGCTTGAAGATAATACCACTTTGGACTCAGAGTTCAATAGGTCAAAAGGGTGTGCAGTGAAAACAGTCCCCCCTGCTCTCCTCTCCACCATAGCTAGCAGTAACCAATTTCTTACATAGCCTGCCAGAGATGGTTTGTGCATGTGCCAGTAGGTGTGTCTATATTATATATGTGTGTGTGTATGAATAGTCTGGTTTTACACACATGTCAAAGGTAACATCTGAGCTGGGCGCGGTGGCTCACACCTGTAATCCCAGCACTTTGGGAGACTGAGGTGGGCAAATCACCTGAGGTTGGGAGTTCGAGACCAGCCTGACCAACATGGAGAAACTCTGTCTCTACTAAAAATACAAAATTAGCTGGGCATGGTGGCACATGCTTGTCATCCCAGCTACTTGGGAGGCTGAGGCAGGAGAATTGCTTGAACCGGGGAGGCAGAGATTGCGGTGAGCCGAGATTGCACCATTGCACTGCAGCCTGGGCAACAAGAGCGAAACTCCATCTCAAAAAAGAAAAAAGTAACATCGGATACACAGCTCTTTCATTTTAGTGCAGAAAGCCAGTTGTTTTGTTTTTGTTTTTAAGACAAAGTCTTGCTCTTGTCGCCCAGGCTGGAGTGCAATGGTTCGATTTTGGCACTGCAACCTCCGCCTCCTGGGTTCAAGCGATTCTCCTGCCTCAGCCTCCCGAGTAGCTGGGATTACAGGTGACTGCCACCACCATGTTGGCCAGGCTGGTCTGAAACTCCTGACCTCAGGTGATCCACCCACCTCAGCCTCCCAAAGTGCTGGGATTACAAGCATGAGCCACTGCCTGGCCCCTTTGGTGTTTTTAGACAGCTGTGTGGTACTCCACTCTGTGCATGTGCCCAAGTTTATCTCACCAGGCCTCTTATTTGTGAACACTGTGGTTGTTCGCAGCCCTTCCTTTTGTAACCATGCTGAGGCATGTAACCATTTTGTAACCACGTGCAGGCATGATGGAAAGGAAATTTTTAGGAGTGGAAATGCTGGGGCAGAGGGCACATGCATTTGTCATTTTGTAAGATGTTGCCCAATTGTTGTCTGAAGAGATTGTGCCAACTGTGCTCCCCCTGCTCTCATCTCTCTCAGTGGGTGAAGAGAGTTGTATCTTGGGCTTTGGGAATTGAGAGGCATTCTCATCCTGATTCAGTGTCAGCGTTGACAGCCTGGAGAACAGAGCTTCTGGAGAACAGGGAGAAAGAAATTCACTACCAGTAAAGGGCCAGTGCTCGGCTTTTGTTCATTTTTTGTTCTGTTCTGCATGTTTGTGTTCTTCTAAGACTGTCACTCCTGGTGATTCGTTGAAAGTGATATCTAGGCCACAGTGCTTTTAATGGCTCCATCTGTGGGACCAGAGATGAGGGGAGACAGCCTCCCTGCAGGTCCTCAGACTGCATCTGTTTACAAAGGCCAGTCCTGCTGTAGAGGCGGAATCCTCCTCAGGGGACCATGTTGGCTTTGGAGGGAGCCAGTCTTGCTGCCCTTCTTTGTTTCTCTCTCTGGCTTGCTCTGGATAAGTGGAAGTAAACGAGTTACTTCACCAGGTGGGTGAACCCGAGTGCCGAGTTCTTTGTCCCCTCTGTGGTGAGAGCAGTGGAGTCCATTTTATGGACATTACTCCCGTCTGGAGCAGCAGCTGGGCTTGCAGATTACTCCCAGCTCTGGGGTCCAGAGAAAGCCTGGGCAGCGCCCCCAGGATGAGGGTGTTGGGATGCGGCAGGTAGAAGCCGGGCGGCACCTTCCGTCTGCCTTGGCAGATTTAGAGGGGCCACCACCCCTCCCTGAGCTGAAAGAAGCTTCTTCGTTGCAGGGTGGTTTAAGTGTGGCTTGCGGGTGGCCTACCTGATAAATAGAACTTTTAGGACAGTGTGACATAAAAAAATTTTTCTCGAAAGGATTTATCTCAAGAGAATACAGTGAACCAACAGAAGCAAAAGGCATTATTTTTTCCTTTGATAAAAATTCAGAAAATTATGGGTGAGTGGATTAGTAAGCCATACTGATGTTTCCACGGACATTACAGTTTACAGTTGACAACCGCAAAGACACTAGACTGAGGTTCGTGAGGGCTCCAGAAGGCTGGGTCCCCAGTGTCTGCACTTGGCAGGCCCTTAATCAGTCTTTGTTCAGCAGTGAGGGAAGGGTAGGAAAATGGCAACTGTGAAAAGTTGAGGTAAAACCAGTGTAAAATAGTATTCCGTAACTGCAGTAATTTCAAAGTGTTTGTTTTGGGATAAAAGCTGAACATAATAAGCCAAAGTGAAAATAGTCATTGTGTTTGCAGTGTTTCTCAATCTTGTTGGCACCCCCCACCCCTAAGCCTTTTTAGACATGTTTTTCCTAATTACACCCACCCTCCTCATTGCATTTTAATACCACGTATATATCTATGCCTTATACATATGATGAAGAAGAGTTTTTCATTCCCCAGGAACTAAGCTGTGTGTCCCCATCCACTGCCTCCCTGCTCACCGTGGTCAGGTGGTGTGGTTCTAGGGCATTGGTGTCTTTTCTGTCTTGCTCCTCACTGTTATGTCAGTAAAAGACAACACAGTGGAGCTCCTGGGTGAGGCTCTTGGCCTCTCTCCCTTGGTCTGCAGAGCTCCCACTCAAGAAGACAGGATGCTGGGCAGAAAGGCGGGTGCTGCCCATCCATGGCTGCTTCTATCTGTACCCGCCCCGGGCTGGATGTGTGGCCTGGACAGTTCCTCCCATGCAAGGGCTTGGCTGGCTTCTCCTCTTAGCAAGATGGCTTCTCTTTTAAAACAAACAAACAAAAAACAAATTGTTGGTAAGGAGCTGGCCAAATCCATACGTTGCCTTCGAGTAGCTGGGCAAGTCCTGGATGGGTCCTTTCTCTAGGGTGAACCTTCTCAATCCTGATTCCCCATCTGATCACAGAGGCTGCTCCCTACTAGGACCAGTGACCCACAGGAGAGAAGTTGATATCATGGGGCCTGGGAGCTTAATCCTCTTCAGGATCCCACTGTCCTGGTTGCACAGAAGCTGGTGGAGAAGGACTGCTTAAGGGGTAGACGGAGAGGACAGTGTCCTGGTGCTGGGACCTGCTGGTGGACACAGGGCTGAGGCCCCACAGACCTCTCTTCTGTCCCCTTTGGTGCTCAGCAAAGAGAGGGATGGCCTGGATTTGAACACCACCCCTTCCCCAGTCTTGGGCCAGTGAGCTCACATAGTGTAGTTGTGGGAACAGACTCAACAAGACAGAGCCCTGGGCTCTGCCCCCACTCCTTGCGTAGCTTTGGGCAAATTGCCTAACATCTCCCTGCCCAGTTTCCTAAGCTGTGAAATGCAGGCCATGATTATAACTAAGGCTGAGTAGGGATGAGGTGAGTTAACACACAAAGCGCTGAGATGGTGCCCAGCATATAGTACTAAGCACCTGTGATTAGCACTGTTGTTGCCATTATCATTAACCTGCGAGCTTCTATTTTCTTATTGGTAAATTTTGTACAGAAATAGTAGCCGGGCGCGGTGGCTGAAGCCTGTAATCCCAGCACTTTGGGAGGCTGAGACGGGCGGATCACAAGGTCAGGAGATCGAGACCATCCTGGCTAACACGGTGAAACCCCGTCTCTACTAAAAATACAAAAAACTAGTTGGGCGAGGTGGCGGGCATCTGTAGTCCCAGCTACTGGGGAGGCTGAGGCAGGAGAATGGGGTAAACCCGGGAGGCGGAGCTTGCAGTGAGCTGAGATCCGGCCACTGCACTCCACCCCGGGCACAGAGCGAAACCCCCGTCAAAAAAAAAAAAAAAAAAAAAAAAAAAAAAAAAAAAAAAAAAAAAAAAACAGAAATAGTGTGGCATATGGCAGGATTGGATTTTCTGGCTCTCTGGTGGGTGAATGAAGGCGTGTAGCTGGTTTTGGCCAGTGAGATGTGAATAGAAGTGCTGTGTGTTTTTCCAGGCCAAGCATTTAATTGTCAGTGCTATGCTTTCCAGAGCGCTCTCTCCGCCCTGTGGCATAGTGACTGGTGACATGGTGGCAGCTCTGTCATCTGGGTTCCTAGGAGTGGGATTAATGAGAACACTCATCACCACCTGAACCATGATGCATGTATTAATAGTATGAGCAAGAAATAAAATCTTTCTCCTGTACAGCTGCTGAGATTTGGGGGCTGTTCCTTGCTGCGATAGAACCTTGTCTGTCCTGATTAAGACAGAAAGTCATAACCATGTTGAGCTTGGTTGTGATGATTAAATTTTGTATGTAAAATGCCTAGCACAGTATCAGGTACATGACAGTCGTGCATTTGATTTGGCTCCCTTCCTGGCCAGAATCCCCTACTCATTTTTAGCAGCAAGTGTTGCTTCATCTTTCAGCGGTTTCACAGGCCTTGACCCCTTACCTCCTGTTCTGTGCCTTCTATGTGAAGAAGAGCTTCACCAAGCTGGGTAGGGCCCAGCATGCTGCACTGCCCGACCCATTCCTCTGGAGTGGAGAAGGCATCCATCTCAACTTGTAATCACAGCTCCCACTCCCTGGTGACCAGAGGCTGCAGTCACCCTGGGACTCGGAGGTCAATCCTGGAAGTTAAAGTGGCTGCCCTTCAAGTGTGCTTAATGTTTGGGTGTGTTAAGAAAAAAGGCTGGAGCGGCCAGGCACGGTGGCTCAAGCCTGTAATCCCAGCACTTTGGGAGGCCGAGACGGGCAGATCACAAGGTCAGGAGATCGAGACCATCCTGGCTAACCCAGTGAAACCCCGTCTCTACTAAAAAATACAAAAAACCAGCTGGGCGAGGTGGCGGGCGCCTATAGTCCCAGCTACTCGGGAGGCTGAGGCAGGAGAATGGCGTAAAACCCGGGAGGCAGAACTTGCAGTGAGCTGAGATCCAGCCACTGCACTCCAGTTTGGGCGACAGAGCGAGACTCCGTCTCAAAAAAAAAGGCTGGAGCATGTGGAGAAGGCACTGAAACATTGGGCGGCCCTCTGGGTCTGTCGGGACCTCCCTTCACTTTCCAGGCTTTGGCTGCAGGCTGATGGGTAGCCATGTATAGAGTAATCCTCTGATTCATTGTCCACAAGGGAGACTGTGTCTGGGTAGGGAAGGAGACACAAGTTTGAGAGCATTGGTTGTTGGCGCTGTTGATCTTGACCTCGGAACAGCGGGTGAAGCCAGGTGGTCTCACTGCATGCACTGTCAGAGGCTGCAGCAGGGCTATGGTTCTGTGCTGTTGGGGTGGGCATTGGCTGGGAGCTGTTTGATGCAGGGACGTCATGGGATTGCCTGAAGGGGAAGCCCATTTATTACCAAGCATTGTCTGAAGCAGACGTCCTCAGGCCTTCCCTGATCCTTGCTCCATTCTAGAACTGCCCCATGGGCAGCCCATTCCTGTGCGGGAGGCATGGGGGCCAAAGTGAGGCAAGGAAGCCGCGGTGAGGCTGAGGGCTAGGAGACCTGAATACTGCCTAGCAAACTGTCCACCTGAGACCAGAAGCTGCCATTTCACAATTCTTGTGACTTCACTGCAGGTTTCAGATCTATTTATTTTTTGAGACAGAGTCTCGCTTTGTTGCCCAGGCTGGAGTGCAATGGTGCCATCTCGGCTCACTGCAACCTCCGCCTTCTGGGTTCAGGCCATTCTCCTGCCTCAGCCTCCCGAGTATCTGGGACTATAGGCGCCGCCACTACGCCTGGCTAATTTTTTGTATTTTAAGTAGAGGCGGGGTTTCACCGTGTTAGCCAGGATGGTCTCGATCTCCTGACCTCATGATCCGCCCGCCTCAGCCTCCCAAAGGAGGACTCATTACAGGCATGAGTCACCGCGCCTGGTCTCAGATCTTTTCACAATAAAAAGATGAAATAAAATCAAACTAAATAAATATACACACTGAAAAATATAAATAATTTGGATCAGTTACATTTTAAATAACAAGATACATACAATATTGAATAAATATGCACAAAGGGTTTTTTTTTGCTATTTATTTATTTATTGAGACAGAGTCTCTCTTTCGCCCAGGCTGGAGTACAGTGGCACGATCTTGGGTCACTGCAACCTCTGCCTCCCGGGTTCAAGCAATTCTGCCTCAGCCTCCCAAGTAACTGGGACTACAGGCGCATGCCATCTCGCCCACCTAATTTTTATACTTTTAGTAGAAACAGGGTTTCACCATGTTGGCCAGGCTGGTCTGGAACTCCTGACCTGAGGTAATAGGCCCGCCTCAGCCTCCCAAAGTGCTGGGATTACAGGCGTGAGCCACCATGCCCAGCCCCCCCCTCCTTTTTTTTTTAAACGGGCCATTGAAAGGCAGCAACCTGGCTGGGTGCCCTCATGCATGGTTGCTGCCCCCACAGCCTCCGAAACCCAGGCAGGGGACATCAGGCCGGGTGGCTGGTGCATCCTACCTAGCTTGCGCTGCCAACCCTCTGGAGGGGACAGGAGAGCGAGGAGTTCATTGTTCCATCTCCTTTCCTCCCACTGCTTACTGAGCAAGTCCACCTTCCTGAGGAATTACGAGCTCAGAGTCTGCAGTCAGGCCCAAGTTCCAAGAATGTGGCCTTGAGCCTGTTTCCTTATCAATGAAATGAGAATGATGGAAGTCCTGGCAACGGAACATGTTGAGGTCCTTGCAGCTCTGTGTTTTCATGAAGTCATTATTGGTGGAATCCTGACTCCGATGCACCCAGTGCATACTTGGTGCCAGGAAGGGCTGTGTCTTGGGTTGCTGTTAGCGTCGGCTCCTGCAGAGTGGCCGTGAACCACTGTGCAGGTTTTCACTACATAAGGGCACCCAGCCTCATGCAGGCTGAATTTCAGCGACATTTTCCTCTCTAAGTCTTGTGCTTGGGCCCAGAGCCACATCTGTCAAAAAGCCCAAAAGCCAGGTTTGGCTTTTCCGAGTTTACAAAGGTGCTTTCCTGCTAACCCAGAGACTGGTACACTGCAGGTACACGGGCAAACCGAAAATAATTGCACTGGCCGGGCGTGGTGGCTCATGCCTGTAATCCCAGCACTTTGGGAGGCTAAGGCGGGTGGATCACCTGAGGTCAGGAGTTTGAGACCAGCCTGGCCAACGTGGCGAAACCCCATCTCTAGCAAAAATACAAAAATTAGCTGGGCATGTTGGTGGGCGCCTGTAATCCCAGCTACTCAGGAGGCTGAGGCAGGATAATTACTTGAACCTGGGAGGTGGAGGTTGCAGTGAGCCGAGATCCTGTCATTGTACTCCAGCCTGGGCGACAGAGCAAGACTTCGTCTCAAAAAAAAAAAAAAAAAAAGAATCGCACTGCGGGAGTGGGGAGGGGTTTTCAGTTTGTACCAGGGGGCCATACGGATTGGCTGTGGCCCTGAGCTCCGGAGATGATTTGAGCTGTTCATGGCTGGGGACTATGCAGGCTGAGCCCTGTGCCTCTCTTGTTTCCCCAGCCTCTAGTGAAGAATGATGGAGCTGACACCCTCATTTTGAGCCTTGCTAACTCTTGGTTAGTGGAGGCAGGTGGGAAGGGGTTAGTGCTGCAGCCAGACTAAGATAGGCCTTCCTGAGAGTGGCACGGAAAAAGCAGTTTGATGGCATCCTGGTTCCTATGTCTCTCAGAATAGGCCTTTCGCTTTCAGTCACTGGAATCTTCTGTGAGTGTGGCAAGTTTTCTTCAGAAAGTCTCACCCCTTGGCTACTTTGTTTCCTCGTGCATGTAACTTTCCAAAGATGTTCCGGAGAAGGGAGCTGGGCACATTGTTATCGGGTACATTTTAGTCGAGTCTGTAGGTAAGGATTGCCTGGGGAGCAGCGATGTCCAAGGTGGATCCACACCTCGTAGCAGGGTGAAGGGTTGCTGGTTTGTGGCATTGCAGCATTGTGCAGTTACATTATATGCTTTACATCCATCAAAGCTCAGGACCGTGCTTAGGTCATCAGAACAATTCTGTGATATGTGCAGAGTGAGAGTGTCTGATTGATTATGGCCCCAAAGACGTGGGCCGTGGGCACAGGGAGGCTTCCTGGGGCCTGCTTTTGGGCCCTCTCACATGCTTCCCACCCCCTGCCACTGGGAGCCTCTGGCTTAGGCTGCTTTTGCATCCCCAAGCCCTGCTATGAGGCTGGGTACGCCACTGGTACTGAACACATATATCTTGAGCCACTGAAAATAATCACACACAACCATTCCTCCTGGGTGCTGGATGGAAGGGGTGGAGGGACACACACAGCTGAGACCCCCTACTGAGACAAGCAGCCCCTGATCACCAATTCAGGGCACTGATGACCCTGTGAGTCCTTATGTGACAGGCCTCAGCAAAAGGGGGCGGACTGGGGGACCACAGGGCTCCACTCGGCCCTCTGCGCAGGCTTCCATCTTGTGTAGGTGGCAACACAGCCGCCACTCCTTTCCACTCCCAACCCTGGTCCAGTCCGGTCAGCAGTCCTGGGGACAGGGCCTGCTTCCTTCCCCACAGTTCCAAGGAACGTCTTCGTAGAGAGTCCCACTGGTCTGTCCGGGGTGTAGGCCCCATCGCAGTGTTTGGGAGGTGACACTAGCTGAACAGCCAGGCCTGGCTCACATCCACTCCCCACCTGATCCCCGGGGCCCAGTGCCCATCCTGGGATCCCACCCGCTGGGCTGCCTGGAGGCAGGTGGTTCCCAGAGAGCAGTCAGGGTGTGAGTGCGAGGAGGAGGAGGCGGCATTGTGCTGGCACGAGTGAAATGCCACGTGTCTACCACATGTCAGGTGTCGCAGCCACCTGGGCAGCATTCACCACTGCCTCGGCCTTCCTCTCCTCTGAGTCTTGAAAGTGGCTGGGCTGGCAGTCATGGTGGCGGTGATGTGAATGAGTTTCGTGTGCTGTGCCTCAGGGCTTCATCATGGACATAGGAAGAGACGGACAGGCCCATGCCATCAAATCAAGTGACTTCTGTGCTGGGATCTGTCCTGGGTGTTGAGGTCACATCAGTGAATACCACACATGGTCCCTGCCTTTCTGGGCCTCCTGTGCAGTTGGGGAGACAGTACACAAATAACATGCCCAGAACCTGTGTGGGCCTCAGCATCCTTGCCTGTAAAGTGAGGCTCCAGTGCCTCACTTGGGATCAGGCTGAGTCGGTGAGTGAGTGGCTGCCATCAGTGGAAGACTGGCTCAGGGGCAGGCACTGCCCAGAAGGAGATGGGACAAACTGGAGAAACAACTGGAACTGGGCAGGTGCTTCTGTCCTTGGCACAGAGGTGTCCCAGGCTGGCGGCTGTCTAAGGGGGTGGGAACCTGCCTGGGTATGTACATGAGTTGCCAGTGTCTGCGTCAGCAGGCAGGCATTCTTGGCACTGACTTTGGCAGGATATCTGTCAGCTCTGGGACCCTGGGCTGCCGCTCAGTGTTGACTTGGAGAGGTCGCTGCTCTGTCTCCTTCTCTGGACCTTTGTGGCTGCTCTGTTTCAATTTGTCCTGCTTTTTGGCTTTCTCAGTCTTTTGAGTCTTACTTTGTCCTGCCCATAACCCCCTCCAAAAGGAGTCTCTGCCTGGGTGCCCTCGCAGGCAGCCCAGTTAACACAGTGCCCCAGAGTGGAGTTAGTTCTAGGTGTGTTGGTTCCAGGGCCGTAGTTACTAAGGTGAGAAGCTGGGATTCCAGCTGGGGCTGTCTGTAAGAAGAATCCCAGAGGGGCTTGGCACCATACTTGGAGTGTCCAAGCCCAGGCCTTCACGGTGCCATTCAGCCCAAGCTCAGAACTAGCCTCCCTCCCAGCAGGGCCAGGGGCAGGTGTGATGAGGTGCCTAGGGACCTAGAGCAGGGAGGCCCTTGGAAGCACAGGTGTGTTGATAATGGAACTGAGGCCGCACCTCAGCATCAGGGTCCTTGAATGTGACCTCAGTGGAGAGGGCTTGGGCTTAGGAGTCCCAGGGCTTGAACTAGAGTTCTTCCTGGTCCTTGGCTCTCGATGTTTCCCCCAGCACAGTCTGCAGACCAGAGGCAACAAATGCCTCTTAAAATGTCCTGACACTGTGGGGTGGGGCAGGAGGGGACAGAGCCACATTTGAGAAATTGTTTGATCACCAAGGGGGTGATCTGGAGTTTGGAAACTGGAGTGAGGGTTTAGCAATCACAGCAGGATTTGGCGAAATGTCGAAGGGTCTGGAATTCAGATTGGGCGATTCCGATCAGTCACGAACCAAGCTGTTGGCAAAGCTTCCCTTAGACCAGGTCAGCGCAGCCTCTCAGGCTCTGTGCCACTGCATCTGAGGGCCCAGCTTCGAGGATGCGTTCAGGAAATAGTTGCCAACAAGTGAGTTGTGGAGGCCTACATAGGATAGGGATCCCACTTTAAAAGAAAATAATAATGAGGTGCAGGATGGAGGTGGAGTCAGGATACAGCCTGGACCTGCGTCCAGTGCTCTC
The DNA here is from genome assembly GCF_002776525.5 of Piliocolobus tephrosceles. Lineage (NCBI taxonomy): Eukaryota > Metazoa > Chordata > Mammalia > Primates > Cercopithecidae > Piliocolobus > Piliocolobus tephrosceles. The sequence goes on along the minus strand of NC_045439.1, from coordinate 96,070,825 downwards.
ACCTCAACCCCCAGAAGGGCTAACCTCACGGCATCAGAGCCCTGTGGCCTGTGGGCTGCAGGTTTGGACAGCAGTGCCTTAGGCAGGTTCTCAGTCTGCAGTCTACCTGGAGCTTGGGGGCCCAAGCAGCAAGGCCAGTACGGCTCCTGTGCCCTCTCTGCCTGAGCCGAAAAGCAGGGACCTTGCCTAGCTCTAATCTTGTCAGTTTGTGGCTTCTCTGCCTCTTTGCCAGAGGAGGAGTGAGCAAGAGAGAGCCATGTAGTCGGACACTCATTTGCAATTTCATTGAAGCATGAAATCGTTTCCTACCTTTACCAGGTAAGTAGAAAACTGACTTGGAATGGGAGGCGGCAGGGGAGTTACATACTTTTGAAAATTAAAAATGAAAAACTTTGTTGTTTAGGGTTTTTTGTTTTTCTTGGCCCCGTTACCATCAGGAAGATGGCAGCACAGGCTTTTTTAGGGGGTCAAAATGCTGGAATGCAGTTTGCGTTTTGGCCATGTTTTCTTTTTTTTTCTTTTCTTTTTCTCTTTCAGGCTTAATTCACTTTATTTTTCTTGGGTAAAAACCCTGTTGTAGCCACAGCTGGAGCCTGGGTCTTCTGCACGGAGCCTCTGGTGAGGGTCTTGACAAGGTGGTCAGTGAATTCCTGATCGGGAGACTTGTTGAATACAGTTTCCTCCCACAGGTCAGGGGGGCAGGTAGCTGTGGTCTTAGAGATGGCATCAAAAGTGTTGGCCATAATTTCTCTAGGCGTGAGTTTTGGCTGAGCCTTGAGTTCACAGTACTGAACTGGGGTCTTGGGTCATGCCGTTCACTGGACGTTAATGACAATGCTTTGGAATTCCCCTAGATTGAGCAGGCAGTGAACCTGTTTGTTGGCACAGACCATCACTCCATCACTGTGAGCACCCGGTCCCCAGGCCTGGTGGAGAAGGGCAGAGAAGGGAGGCAGGGGAGGCATCGCATTGACTCAGGGTGCTGGAGTCAATCGGGGGACCCAGGAAGCTCTGGCTGCATGTTTCTCTGCTTTGGCTGAGGCAAATCTGGATCACTTCAGTTAGCGTTCAGTATGTCCTGCTGTCGTCTTGGGCCTCTGCCTTGGTCTCGAGGGTGAGTCACTCGTGGCCCCACCTCCAGGCCATCACTTGCCCCGGCTAGGTGAAGAGCCCTGTGGAGACACCTGGATTCAGAGAACATGTCTCCACTGAGCACTTGGGCCTTGATGGCAGCTCTTGTTCCAAGGCTGGGGGGATGTCTAGCCAGTACCGCTTGGAGCCCAGCCCAGGGCAGAGCCTGCTGGGAGCAGGGAAGCGGGTACATGAGGCTCTGCTTGGGTGTCCACAGCAAACCCTGCAGGGATCAGTCACCTTGAACAGAGATCAGGCTCCAGAGCTGGACAGCCCATGTGAGAATCCTGGCTGTGGCGGTTTGGGTAGTTTCTTTGCCTCTCTGAGCTGTGGCTTCCCTAGCTTTAAAATGGGACTCACAGGAGAAGCTTCTGCAGAGGACTGTCATGAGAGTGGAATATGGTCAAAGGCACCAGTTACTTAGCACTGCCCAGACACCTGCCTGAGTCAGGAACACCGTTTGCATGTTCTCTTAACCATGGGAGGCAGCCTCAACTCTAGCTTACCTAGGGGGTGGCTCCTCTGCAGGCCAAAGATGTTTGTCCCAGAGCTGGCCCATACCCTGAGAACAAAACCAGTTTCGGCAGGGTAGGGTGAGACCCAGCCAGTCTTGCCTATGTTGTCCTTGGCAACGTGGTTGCGGGAGAGGGACTTGCTTTAGCAGAGGTGAGCAGGGAGTGGGTGGGAGGGGGCAAGGGGGCTCATGCTGAAGAGTGAGTCCTGAGAGGGCAGATGGACAGGAGGGGCTCCTCTGACCTGCGGGCTTGTTCCCCCACAGGCTGGTGCGCCATGTCGGTCAGCGTCCATGAGACCCGCAAGTCGCGGAGCAGCACGGGGTCCATGAACGTCACCCTCTTCCACAAGGCCTCCCACCCGGACTGTGTGCTGGCCCACCTCAACACGCTTCGCAAGCACTGCATGTTCACAGACGTCACGCTCTGGGCGGGCGACCGCGCCTTCCCCTGTCACCGTGCCGTGCTGGCCGCCTCTAGCCGCTACTTTGAGGCCATGTTCAGCCACGGCCTGCGGGAGAGCCGGGATGACACTGTCAACTTCCAGGACAACCTGCACCCGGAGGTGCTGGAGCTGCTGCTGGACTTCGCCTACTCCTCACGCATCGCCATTAACGAGGAGAACGCTGAGTCACTGCTGGAGGCGGGCGACATGCTGCAGTTCCACGACGTGCGGGACGCGGCCGCCGAGTTCCTGGAGAAGAACCTTTTCCCCTCCAACTGCCTGGGCATGATGCTGCTCTCGGACGCCCACCAGTGCCGCCGGCTGTACGAGTTCTCCTGGCGCATGTGCCTGGTGCACTTTGAGACGGTGCGGCAGAGCGAGGACTTCAACAGCCTGTCCAAGGACACGCTGCTGGACCTCATCTCGAGTGATGAGCTGGAGACCGAGGACGAGCGGGTGGTCTTCGAGGCCATCCTCCAGTGGGTGAAGCACGACCTGGAGCCACGGAAGGCCCACCTGCCCGAGCTCCTCCGCAGCGTGCGTCTGGCCCTGCTGCCGTCTGACTGCCTGCAGGAGGCCGTCTCCAGCGAGGCACTCCTCATGGCGGACGAGCGCACCAAGCTCATCCTAGACGAGGCCCTGCGCTGCAAGACCAGGATCCTGCAGAATGACGGCGTGGTCACCAGCCCCTGTGCCCGGCCACGCAAGGCAGGCCACACGCTGCTCATCCTGGGGGGCCAGACCTTCATGTGTGACAAGATCTACCAGGTGGACCACAAGGCCAAGGAGATCATCCCCAAGGCCGACCTGCCCAGCCCCCGGAAGGAGTTCAGCGCCTCAGCGATCGGCTGCAAGGTCTATGTGACGGGGGGCAGGGGCTCCGAGAACGGGGTCTCCAAGGACGTCTGGGTGTATGACACCGTACATGAGGAATGGTCCAAGGCGGCGCCCATGCTGATTGCCCGCTTTGGCCATGGCTCAGCTGAGCTGGAGAACTGCCTCTATGTGGTGGGGGGACACACTTCTCTGGCAGGCGTCTTCCCAGCCTCCCCTTCTGTCTCCCTGAAACAAGTGGAGAAATACGACCCTGGGGCCAACAAGTGGATGATGGTGGCCCCCTTGAGGGATGGCGTCAGCAATGCCGCAGTGGTGAGTGCCAAGCTGAAGCTCTTTGTGTTTGGAGGAACCAGCATCCACCGGGACATGGTGTCCAAGGTCCAGTGCTATGACCCCTCGGAGAACAGGTGGACGATCAAGGCTGAGTGCCCCCAGCCTTGGCGGTACACAGCCGCTGCTGTCCTGGGCAGCCAGATCTTCATCATGGGAGGTGACACAGAATTCACGGCCGCCTCGGCCTACCGCTTTGACTGTGAGACCAACCAGTGGACACGGATTGGGGACATGACCGCCAAGCGCATGTCCTGCCATGCCCTGGCTTCCGGCAACAAGCTCTATGTGGTCGGGGGCTACTTTGGGACCCAGAGGTGTAAGACTCTGGACTGCTATGACCCCACTTCAGATACGTGGAACTGCATTACCACGGTGCCCTACTCACTTATCCCCACGGCCTTTGTCAGCACCTGGAAGCACCTGCCCGCATGAGGAGCACCTGCCGAGCCCAGCCAGGTGAGCCCCTGGCAGCCCACGGCTACTCTGGATCTGGAAAGGTCATGGGGGAATGCAGTCCCACCTCCTCTCAGTCTGGGTGAAGGTCACCGTGTCTTCCAGGGAGGTCTGGGTGGGCAGCAGGTGGCTGGTGTGCTCTGGAGTCAACTCCTGGCTCTGCCTTCTATTTGCAGTTAACCTGGAGCAAATTATTCAACCAGTCTGCAGAATGGGGACAGTAACCGTAGTTAGACCAACATGGTAGTTCCCAAACATGGCTACACTTCGGAATCACCCGGGGACATTTTGACGTGCCATGTGGAGCACAGGTCAACCTGCAGAGTCTGAGGGTGCAGTCTCCACACAAGCCTGCTCTTACTTTTGACACCAGGTGCAACAAAGAGGGCCTCCCAAACCACCCTTGGTCAATTTTGCCAGAAGGACTTAGAGAAGTCGCTGAAGGCTGCTACGCTTACAGTTACAGTTTATTACAGGGAAAGATACAGATTAAGATAAGCCAAGGGAAGAGACATGTACTAAGGCAGAGTTCAGGAGAACGGCCCCCTCCCCATGGAATCAGGACAGTGTTACTCTCCTGGCACTGATGAGTAATGATATGTATGAAGATTGCCACCCAGGCCTGGGCACGGTGGCTCATGCCTATAATCCCAGCACTTTAGGAAGGTTGAGGTGGGCAGATGACTTTGAGCCTCGTGCAAGACCAGCCTGGGCAACGTTCAAAGTCAGTCCTGGCTGGGCGCGGTGGCTCACGCCTGTAATCCCAGCACTTTGGGAGGCCAAGGCAAGTGGATCACAAGGTCAGGAGATCGAGACCATCCTGGCTAACACAGTGAAACCCCGCCTCTACTAAAAATACAAAAAATGAGCCAGGCATGGTGGTGCACACCTGTAATCCCAGCTACTCGGGAGGCTGAGGTAGGAGGATCACTTGAACTTGGGAGGTGGAGCTGCAGTGAGCCAAGATCATGCCACTGTACTCCAGCCTGGGCAACAGAGTGAGACTCCGTCTCAAAAAAAAAAAGATTGCCAACCGGGTATGACATCCATGTCTAAATGGTGGAGTCCCCCCAAAAACTGTAAACACCAAAGCCTGCGGAACAGACAGCCTTGGTTTGAGTGCTGTTTCTCTTGGGGGCAGCTGTATGCTCACCAGCGTGCAAGGGATGGGGAGAAGTCCTTCCTCAAAACCAGCAGGCGTCTAGCTTAAGCGAGGTCATCCTCGCGGGCCTTGGAGCAGGGCTTCCTGCAGAGCGAGTGTCCGTGGGTTGCTGCCACGCTGTCACTGTGTGGAATCGCTGTGAAAACAGATGACACACAAGGCACTCTGTGGGAGGTGATGGTGGGACAGAGACACTGGGAGCAACTGGAGCCAGGCCCTGCAGACCCTGCAGTGAGGGGAAGGAACGGACGGGAGGAACGTCTCATCTGGTGCTGGTTTAATCTCCTGAGAAGCTGGGCTGGGGGCAGGGTCTTCCCGCAGCAAATAGGGGCAGGATCGGCGTGAGGTCCTGCCCTGAGAGAGGGTATCTCGGCCAGCCTGGCCGGGTACTGGGGTAGATGCCAGAGAAGGGTTTTGTGCCCAACATGCTTTCTGTGGTTAGGCGTGGGAAAGGCCAGGGTGTGTGCCACTAGTCCTTGGCCATTCTCCCGGCTCCTGCTTTCCTGGGCCCTCACCCCTGGGATCGGGGCAGGAGATCCCTGGGTGCACTCTACCTCCAGCACAAGAAGGGACTGTGGAAGATGAGCTTTCCTGCCGGAGGGAGCCGAGCCGCTTCCCACGATCCTGCAGCGCTGGGTGGTGGCACTGGTCCCTGTGTGTGGGCTCAGCTTCGGGTCATAGGATCCTTGTCAGGAGCTGGCCCAAGCTGAAAAATTAATTTCCTCAGTGAGCCAGCGGCTGCTGATACAAATGCTGAAAGCTGTACCCAGTGAAGGCAGTCACTCTTAGCTGGGGTTGCTTCTCAATGGAAGCTGTTGGCTCAGCCGCTAACTCAGACCCAGCCAAGCCTTCGAGTCCATAAGGGGACACGGTGGCAGGCAAGGAGGGCCCAAGAACAAGCATCAGGCTGGTGAACATAGAGTGTTTGGGCTCACAGAGGCCAGCCTGAATAGGAACACTGCTTTTCTTTCTTTTTTTTTTTTTTTTTTTGAGACAATCTCACTCTGTCACCCAGGCTGGAGTGCAATGGTGTGATCTCGGCTCACTGCAACCTCCACCTCTCAGGTTCAAGCAATTCTCGTTCCTCAGCCTCTTGAGTAGCTGGGATTACAGGTGCGTGCCACCACATCTGGCTTGCTTTTCTCTTTTACAGCTTTTCTGTTTTCTTTTTTTTTTGAGACGGAATCTTGCTCTTCTCCCCCAGGCTGGAGTGCAATGGCACGATCTCGGCTCCCTGCAACCTCCGCCTCCTTGGTTCAAGCGATTCTCCTGCCTCAGCCTCCTGAGTAGCTGGGACTACAGGTGCCCACCAGCACGCCCAGCTAATTTTTGTATTTGTAGTAGAAACGGGGTTTTACCATGTTGGCCAGGCTGGTCTCAAGCTCCTGACCTCAGGTGATCCACCCACCTCAGCCTCCCAAAGTGCTGGGATTACAGGTGTGAGCCACTGCGCCCGGCATTCTTTTTTTAATCTATTCCCTTTGGAGAAAAATCAGACCTGCCAAATTTCTTGATTCCCTGAGGAGATTCCAAGAGGATACTGGCATTTGCTCACTAATTCCCTGTTGCTGTCCCCTAGGTCATTTAGGAACCTGGGGAATGTTGCCTGTGGGAATGGAGGTGCCTCCCACCCCAGGCCAGCCGGGATGGGCAGGATGAGGGGCCCATGCTGCTGGCCTCAGGCAGCTAAGACCATCTCTGGTCTGAGCCTCCAGACCAGAGACTGCCCCCTGCCTACCCTCCAGGTTGGAGGCTCCCTCTCACCTGGCCCTGCCCTGTCAGCTGGACTTGGTGAACTCTCCCAGGGATTACTCTGATCTCAGGGACCCTGGAAGGGGAGTATGCATGGTGTCTTGGTTGTGACTTTCTGGCTGCTTCACCCTGGACTGGCTCAGCTTCTCCATCTGGACAACGAGTGGAAATCGTATTCCTCATAGCACTTGAAGAGAGATCAAATGATTGCCAGTTTCAGAAGCAGCTTTAAAAGGGGTGGCGATGGAGGACAGGGAGATGCTGATGATGATGGTTTTGGGGTGCTGTGGGCCTCTAGATGTCCCTGCTCAGCCCCTCCCTCTGAAAGGCCTGTCCACCCATGACTGCTGTTCCTCGGCGGGCACTTGCCCTGTGCCCACTGGAGTCGTCCTCAGTCTGTAATGGGCTTGCTGTCATCAGCTCCATTTAGGGATGAGGAAGCAGACACACAGGACTGAGCCAGTCCCAGACCTGATGGGGTAGCTACTTCCAGACCCTGTCATCCCAGAGCCATGTCCCCAAGGCGTTCTGGGCTGTGTGCTTCCTCGGCTGCGGCGCTGAGTCCAGGTTGCTCTTAAGCTTCTGCCATTGCCCTGCATTCCAGCTGCTTCCTTCTCATGGGCCTGGCAGCGACCCAGAGACACTCCGGCAGCCCCTCCTCGCCTGAGGCCGCCCCAGTCCCGTGGCTTCTGTCCCCTCACTATGTCCCTGGGTTGTTCCCATGCTCTGCAAAGCCCCTCCTGTCCAGCTTCTGCCTGGACAGCTCAGTGTCCGAGTTCTCTTCAAAGGCAGGGAGTGAGTTAGGCTCTCCACAGAAGGGCCTGCAGCACGGAGGCCGACACCCGGGCATGCCTGGCCTTTCCCAGGTCCCCAGGAGGTGGAACCACAGTGGCTGCAGGCAGAGCTCTTGCTGCTCAGGCAGCCATTGCAGAGCTGTCAGGGCTGAGCCAGAGGAGAGCCCTCAACTCAGGCAGCCGCAGACGGGGCCTGTGATGTGGCTCTGAGTGGGAGGGGCCGAGCCCTGGAACCAGACAAGGCTCACGGGGAGCTGGGTGGAGTGCCCTTGACAGGGACGGGGCCAGGGAGGGTGGAAACAAAGCACGCCTGCCGCCTCCCCCACGTGGTGGGTGCTCCTGGTGACCATGGCACTTCTCACTGAGCACCACTGCCTGCAGCCCCAACCAGCGCATCGGCCACCTAGAGTGTCCTCTGGCAGTGCCTGGGCCCGAGATGGCTTCTGTGGCCACCCCACTCCCCACGTTCCCCGCCCTGACTCTGCTCTCCCAGGCAGCAGCGGGGATCAGGGTGCTGGTGAGAAGTCCAGCTCTCGCTCGTCCCCACAAGCATGGCTGAGTGTCCTGCCTCCATGCTGGGCCCAACTGCCCCTGTCCTTGGAGGCCCCTTTCCGTCCATCCTGCAAGACTCTGACATAAGCTTCAGAAGTCACCAGGAGGTCCCCTGCACACTGTGGCCTCTGCACCCCAGATGATGGCCCCTGTTTGTCCACAAGCATTTGTGTTCCCTCTCCTGGCCGCTTGTTGGAACTCGTCGTAGGTGTGAGCATCTGCATCGAGTCCCCTGTCATTCCCACAGCCGTTTGTCATAGGTCTTGCTGTTACAGGGCACCCGCTGGGACTCTGAGAGGGGGGACAGTTGGCATCATATGAACAGCGAGTCAGGGCTGGAGCAGGACTTGAGCCCTGAGTGTGCTGGGGAGCTGGCCACGGGCATCTTCACATCTGCGCCCTTGGCACAGAGCACAGGCTTGGCCAGCAGCTGCCCAGAAGCGGCGGGGAATTGCTGAGCTGGAACCTGAGTGACCTCCAGGGCAGCCCCTTGCTCCAGTGTTGCGGTTGGACCCACAGCCTAGGGGATAGTAGCCAGTGGCCACAGGAGGCCCCGTTACCCACTAAGGGTGCTCTTGCTGTGAACATTCTCTCCTTTTCTTTCTCTCCCACTGGGTACCCCCTACTCCAGGCCCTTTAAGGCGCAGCCCCCCAACCCTTCTCTCCCACTTGCCTCCAGCATGGGGGGCTGCCGAATGCAAGGCAGGCGTCCAGCTGCCGACAGCTTGTCTTCTCTTCACAGGTGTTTTTGGGGCCTGGCCACTGGGGTGCAGGGCAGGGCTCATTAATCCACCGTGGGCTCTGTCACTGCTGCAGGAGGCACAGTGCGGCACGTTCTCTCCTGTCTTAAAAGAAGTTGCTACAGATGGGAAATCCCAGAGCACAGGCCTGAGGGTTTCTGCCAGCCTCGAGGGTTGGGCCTGGCTAAGCGAGTGCCCAGGACGGAGTCCATCTGTCCAGGCGTCAGCAGTCATTCGTTCCTGTGCCAGCCTGGGGGATAGAGCACCGTCCCACCCTCGACGGGGCAGGCTGAGTCCAGCGGGGCAGGCCCTGCACCAACAACCCACAGGGCACACGTCGGCCAGGGCCTGCCGCACACAGGAAGTGCAGGGCGGCCGCTGACCCCTGTCCCCTCTGCAGGCTGGAGGGTTAGCCCGTTTCACAGATGAGGCGGCCAGGCCCAGGGAGCACCTGCCAAAATTTAAAGGGCCCAGCCTGAGAGGGAACACAGGAGCCTGGCCCCGAGGCTCCCCAAGCCCCATGCTTCTGGCTGTCATCTGTATTCCTCTCGGCAACTCAGGGTGCCCTGGGGGACACCCCCAGGTAGGTGGGGTGGCTGTTCCAGGTAATGGGCCTTGCCCTGAAGGGACCCCATGTCAGCATGTGGCGTGCTGGGACGGGGCCAAGACCGGGCAGCCAGGCCCCAAAGGTTTGGGTTTGCTATGTTAGAGCACCTCAGGATGGTTAGGGCCCCTGTGACCCCAGCTTCACACTTGTGAGGAGCTTGAAGGGATTTGGGGGCCTCCTCAGTCACCCAACCCAGCCTCTGTATCTGGAAACAACTTGGCCACCTGGGGAGGGCAGACTTCCTGCAGAGCAGCCTTCAGAGAGCGGAGGGCCCAGCACTGAGGGACGGAGAGGTGTGCCCCACTTAAAGGGGACAGTCCCATGGAGCCTCAGTGCTGGCTTCAGTGTTTTAATTGAAATGTTACTAAGGTTACTTAGATACACACAAGCATACAACTAGTAAAGCCCCTTATGTTCTTGTTCCTACACAACTGTAAAACTAACACGTACAGGTTAAATACAGCCAAAGCCAAAAACCCCAGACAGCGTCACCATTAGTCACTGCTTTGCTGAGGCCCCTTGCCTCGTGGAGTGGATGAACTCGCAGGGTTGCTAGAGTGCTCTGCCTGCCTGCGCCCCCCTGTGTAAGAAGGCTCACCTTTTCCCCTTTCAGGGCTTCGGAGTTGTATGTGAGAGGGAACTTCTATGAGGGGAATTGGCTCACTTGGTGATGGAGGCTGAGAAGCCCCATGATAGGCTGCAAGCTGCAGAACCAGGAGAGCCGGGGCAGTCCTCAGCCCAACTACAAAGAACCAAGAGCCTGGGGTGGGGATGGGGTGGTGGGCAGCAAGTCTCAGAGGCCAGAGGACCTGGAGCTCTGATGCCCGGTGGCAGAGAACAACCTAGCTCCAGAAGAAAGAAACCTGAATTCCCGTTTCCTTAGCTTTTTATTCTACCAGGGCCCCAGCCCATCCTGTTGTGCTCACCTGCACTAAGGGCAGATCTTCCCCACCCGGGCCACGGCTCTGACGCTGGTTGCCTCTGGAAGCACCCACACAGACTCACCGGGGCGGCCCAGCCGTTCGAATCAAGTGCCAGGCCGCCTGGGTTTCCCTTCCAGAAAAGGGCCAGGCTCCATGCCTGCTGCAGCACGGAGAATACGTAATGCGTCCCCGGCGTCTGGGTATCCCCGAATCCAATCAAGTTGACACCTGAGTCATCCGAGCGTGGCAGATGAAAGCAGGCCTGGGGTGCCTGAATCATCGGACTGCGCTGCTGGCGAATGGTGGATCTGGTGTTGTCATGCCCAAGCCTCATGGGCAGCTGCCTCATTGTCATTTTGTTTCAGATCAGGTCAGAACAAAACAATGTGGCCACTGATTGATTTTCTCTCTTTCTCCTCCTTCCACAGCCCGCGGCCCTCAGTGTCACAGCGTGGCCTTGGCTTATGTGCCACAGCGGGAGCTGAGCGGGTCCTGGACCAGCTCTCCGAGAGGTGGAAGGGGCCCCGCCAGCTCTGGGGAGCAGCAGCCTTGGGCTGTTCGGAGCTTTAGGCACAAGAAGAGAAGCATCTCTTGCATCTGTGCCCCTGGGGGCCTCTTCAGCTTTGCAGTGGTTTATAGGAAGACATACCTCCCAGAGGGTCATGGACTGCCACCAGGACTGACCCTGGCGTCGGGGAGAAGGACACTTGCAGAGCGTGGAGATCACCTGTTTGGCAGGTCCTGGACTGGGGCCGGGCCGGAGGGACGGGGAGGAGCCCCGGGTGGCTTTCGGGGCTGCAGCACCGCCACACATGCTTTCCCTCCCGGCCCGCCCTGCTGGGGCACTCCTGCCACCTGTAGATGGTGTCCCAGGCCTGGGAAACCAGGTTCCCAGGGGTTGAGACCAGAAGGTTGATAAGCAGAGAACCCAGGACAGATTTTATAAGGTGTAGAAACTGCAGGGGGGTGCTCAGTGACATCCATGAGGCAATAAGGCTAATTGCCTTATTTGCTAATAAGGGCAAAGGACACCCAGACCTCCAAGGTTTGTGGGCCCCTGCCACAAAGCTGTAAGTCCCAGCCCACCCACTCAGGGCCTTGCCCAGTGCTGTGGCCTGGTGGGGACACAGATGCTCTGGCCACTCAGTGGAGCTGGGCCTGCAGCAGACTCAGGACTCCGAGTGCCCTGGGGTCACCCCTCACATCCCCTCCTCAGAGCCCGCCCTGAGAGGCAGCAGTGACCCCCGTGGTACACACCTGCCAACAGCACTGCGGGCTTCCCCCCAGGAGACCACGCTGCCCTCCAAGACCAGGGGCAGCTGTGAGCTGGGATAGCAGAGGGACCCCAGGGAGTCCCCTGCCTACCCCACCAGGGCCGCATCCATTTCAGTTTGGGAGACAGTGATGGGGCCCTCACCATCCTCTTGCATCTATCTTGGCCCCCGTTTGCTCCCTGAGCTCCAAGATAAGGATGGCCGTGAGAGAACTGCTGAACATGTGTTCACTGCTGTCACCTCCTGAGTCCCTGGGGTCCCTCAGCAGAACCTCCCTACACCTGGGCTGTGGAGAGGTTGGTGCCTGTCAGTGACCATCCTAATGCCTCTCTCTCACTCCTAACCCCCTGTTTGAGGGGGAGGGGTGTGGGTGCCTTGACGGGGCTGGGTAGGGTGTCCACACTTGTGGCTTCCCAGGCACCTGCAGTGTGAACACTGCTTGACTGGCTCAGGGTTAGGGCTACACAGGGGGCTGTGCCACAAACCAGTGACTTAAGCAGCCCTGAGCGTCCCCATGCCTTGGTGCGGATCCTGGAGGCCTCTTGGGGGTGGGACCTTTGGGCAGGGTTTGCCCACTGATGTGTCTCCCACCATGGGGCACTGGCTACACGGGGCTCCTTGGACCCTGTAGACCCCGCAGACCCCGCCTGTGTCGGGCCGGTTGCTCGAAGACACTTGGCTGTGGTCCCCGGGGATGGCTTTGCTGGCACACTCAGGAGCCCGGCCACGGGGCTGCAGGGAGTGCACCTGGACCCGTGGCGTTGCTTCATTGAGATAAAAAAACACTTACCACATAGTACAAAGGATGGGCCATGGTGCTTTCCCCGAAAGTTGTGTTGAGTTTTTACCAGTTTCCTAACTTAATAAAAAGAGTTGAGAAAATTCTTTGCCTTCCTTGTGTGCTGGGATCGGTGTCGGAGACATTGCTGTTGGCTGCCTTCGGTCCTGTCCCACCAGCCAAGGCTCAGGCCTGCCTGCTGGCGTCCGCTCCTCTCATGAGCTGGGAAGGGGGACCCACCCGGATGAGAGGTCTCCCCATTCCTGTCTCCTCCTGAAGTTACTTTAGAAGCCGTGAAGTTGATTCCGTGGAGAGCCCTGATCCTGTCTGCCCCTCCTCTTGAGGCGATTCTCTCCTGGAAACTAGTAGATAGAAGCTGGGAACGTCACTCCATCCACTCGGAAAGGCAGAACGTCCAGCTGATGCTCCTTGGTCTGAAAATAACCCAAGTGCCATTCAGAGGGGCAAAATGGCTGCAGGAGGCAGCTCTGCGGTCTGAGCGCCAGCTCACAGCACCCTTGTGCCCGTTGGTTGCGCTGTGGGTCCCGGTCTACCTGCCCTCCTTGTGCGTTTTCATAGTCACCATGAACCTCATGAGCTCAAGCATATGCCCGCGGGGTAAACATCGTGTTCTGTGCTTTGTGGTCTCACCTTCAGGCGCCCCTCAGACAGCGGGCAGCCCAAGAAGGCCATGCTGTGGCGCAGCCTGCGTGCGGGGTGGCTGTGCTGTGAGCGGGAACCCGGAGGTACCCCAGCACGGTGGCTCTCAGCGGCGGCTTCCATGGTGCTCCGTGGTGTGCTGGCCCACAAAATCCAAATGGCGCCTTCACAGTGTAGTGTAAGAAGTGCTCTGATGCTGGCGTAGGGGCATGACGTCACATTCCTTAGAAAATGGAATGATCTTGAGTGGGTTTGTCTCAGAGGTGAGTATGGTGTGTGTACAAGGGCCAAGAGCAGAGAGGGCCTCGTCCCTCCCCCTGCCCAGAGGTGCAGCCCTGGGAGGGGCATCCTAGGACTCGCCCGGCACTGTCCGCTCCTGCAGCAGTGGTGGGGACCACAGGTGAACGCCACCACTTCCATACAGGCCTGAGCGCTTCACTCTGGCCAGCGCTTCACATCCAAAGCCAGAAGTTGGCTCCAGCCAGAGTCCTGTGAGTACAGCTCAGACAGCAGCAGAGGTGAAGTTCCCTGTCACGCAGTCACAGGGTGAGTGTGAGCCGGCCGTGGCCCACTGGGCGCCAGCGTTGCACCCCACCCCCTCCCTCCCTGCTCTGCCGTCTTCCATGCAACGCAGCAGTTTCCTGGTCCACCCTGGCCATCCCAGCCCCGGCTGTCCCATCTGCATTCCAGCCAGTGGGAAGGGGAGGAGAGAAAGTGATGGGCAAGCCTGTTTTAAGGGCATGGCCCAGAAGTTGCACCATAACTTCTGCATTCTCCCAGCAGTAGAACTCAGTCACATCCATGCCTGACTGCGAGCGGGACTGGAAAGTGCCCCGAGGAAACTCCAGGACTCCAACACAACTAAAGGGAGCATAGATATTAGACAGGTAGCAGCCTCTTCCTCTACATGTTGGGTCAGGGGTGGAAGGAACCTGGGCACACTTCCCTGCCTCCAGCTTCTCTGGGAGCATGCAGAGCCACCGTCTGCCAAGATCCTGGCTCTTGTCAAACCCCTCTTGTCGAGCAATTGTCAAGCCCCGATTGTGTGCTGCTCACTAGCCAGTGCTTTGCATAATTACCTCCTTTAACCTTCGCAGTGACCCCCGGAGGTAGACATTCTTGGCCTCTTCTTGCCGATGAAGAAATGGGCCCAGAGGTCACAGTAACTTGCCCAAGGTCTCATTCTAGTAGGAGGAGGAGGAGGCAACACAGTGGCAACTGACAGAATGTGGACTCTGGAGCTAGGCCCACCTGGGTTTGGGTTCAAGCTCTCATGTATGGCTCTCATGTATGGACAAGCTTGGTTAAACCACTTGATTCTCTGATACGGGCTTAATGATAGCAGGGTTAAGCGTTGAGGTCGAGTTCCATAAAGCACCAAACACCATGACCAATGCCCAGATAGCCCGTTACACGGGGAGAATGGCCGCCACATTGCAGCAGTGGAACTGGGATTTGAAACCGAGCCATATGCTACATTGTGGGGGCTGGGAGTGGTGTTGCTTCCAGTCATTACCCAGAAGGCCTAGCTCCATGTTCCTTGGCCTCCCAGGGGTCAGACTGAGTCTGGGACAGGGCTTGGGGAGGGGAGAAGCCACCCTCCCCATCAGTGACGGGGCAAGGCCTCTCTGGAAACTTTGGGCCCGAGACGGCCAGTGGAGCTTTCCTTGGTTGTGCCTGATGCAGGAAAGAAAATAGGCCATCTTGGAGGCTTTGGCATCCTGAGAGCCTGCCTGGGGGGACTGTCAAGTTGCCAAGGGCAAGGAGAGGGTAGCCAACTGCCTCCTCCACCTGGCTGTTCAGCCAGGTCTCCCTGCCTTCAAAGGACACTTCTTTGGCCAGGAACTGACAAGAATGAGCCCAGAGTCATTCACCCCAAGGGTGTGTGGCAGCCGCCCCTTGCTCAACACCCAAGGCTGTAAATCCTAGCGGGGAAAAGAAGCAGCCTCTTCAGAAGCAATCGTCTAATGAGCGCAGCTTGCAAAGAACCTCGGTTCTTCTGGATCATCACTGGGGGGATATTTTGCAGAGTAAGAAACTAGCATGCCCCATCCATCATGGCCCCGCCCCGGCCCCAGTCCCAGCCCGGATGGATCTGCCCGGCCTCTCCTTCAGGAGGTGGAAGTTACGGCTGAATTATGGACGAGGTGGTCTCTTCCACCTTGAAGAGACCATGAAGGTGACCGGCCCCCAGCTCCTCTTCTGCCCTCAGGCCCAGCCCTACCTGACATGCAGCTTGTCCTGCTCATGGTACCTGCAGAGGTTCAGGCCCTGCCCAGGGAGCCAGGGTGATTCGGGTGAATTTCCCAGAGTGGGCACAATATTGTCCTGCGTTTTCCTTTGCCTTGTTGGGCTTTGGGATGTGGCTCTGCCTCACTGAGGGTCAAGGAAAAGCCTAGAATAGGCCGCAGGCTTCTTAACTTGGGATTTGGGATCAAATTCAGGGGATCCATGCACTTGGGTGGGAGAAAAATGACACATTTATTTTCACTAACCTCTGACTGAGGTTAGTGATCAAGTGATCCGCACGCCTCAGCCTCCCAAAGTACTGGGATTAGAGAGCCACCTCGCCTAGCCCAAGGTCGCTGTTGAGGTCACCATTTTAAAGCCGAGGAAACACGCTCAGCATGGCAGTAGAAGCTCTGGCGGTTTCTGTGTGTCTGGCCCCAGCTGCCCAGGCCCCCTGAACCCGAGGGGCCTTACTCTGGCCCTGGGATTGGCCTGGGTTTGGAACCTGGCACTCGGGACCCTGAGGGTTTGCAGCAGTAGGGGAGCAGTGGCTTTTTTGAGTTGAATTGAGTAGGGCTGGACTCCTTTTCTGTCCTTTCTGCAGGTAAAGGAGATGAGCAGTGTTGCTCTGGTACCCAGAGACGCTTCCAGGCACTCCTGGGTTGCACGATAGATTACGTAATTCTACTGATGGGCACCAGCTCCATGCCAGGCCCCAGGGCTCCAAAGCCATTTCCAGGTAGACTCATCACAGCTTTCCCACTCAGCTTGCAGGGCTGGTGGGGAACCAGGGAAGTTAGGAGCAAGAGAGACACATCCCGCCAAGCCCACCCTGTGGTGGCTCTACCAGCGTCAGGACCGCAGAGCGAACAGGACTGCACAGTCTTATCCTGACCACGTGCATTCAGGAGAAATGCAGGCTCCAAGAGCAAGTACCATGAATGGCTTCACCACAGCTGCGCTTTCTTCACATTGGCTCCTGTGAGCTTCCGCAAAGCTTCCAAAGCTGGCCCCGCTTCTCTCCCCTCTGCAGAGTGAACATTGAGGTGCTCTGTGTCTCTCATCTGTACAGCCCTAACTAGGGCCTCATCAAAGACTAGCGAGGAGCAGGTCCTGTCTCTTCCTCTCTCCGCCTCCCCACTTCCTATGGAGAATAGTGAGATTTTTAAAACGAGAGTTGAAGCCATACCGAAAAGCCTGGCGCTGTTAAATGCAGCTGTGACATTTGCCTGAGAGAGGTGACCAGTCTGCAGGGGGTGGGGGTTCAGCTCCCAGTCTGCCCTCCAAGCTGGTGTTGCCAGCTGTGGCTGCCTCTTTGCTGTAGGCCTGTGCGGTCCCTGCCACGCCTGTCTCCTCCTCCCAGCAGGAGTGTGAGCTCTGCGCTGCGGTCAAGGCCAGACCTTGGCAGCCCATGTGCTTGGCTCCCCCAGCTTAGCCTCAGGATGTGGGTCCTCAGTTTGCACTGTGCAGCATCGGGGGCCACACTGCAGTCAAGCCAGCTGGGTACAAACGGCAGCTCTTCCTCTACTCGGCGGCCCTCCTCGGGAAGGTCCCTCTGCCCCTGCGACTTCATTTCCTCATTCATAACAAAGAAACATGGAACAGATTATATTGCTTGTTGTAAGAATTGAAGTAAATCGGGTAAAGGGGCTACTAGATTTCCGTCAACAATGTCCATTTCCTTTGCCCCATATACGTTTCCAGCTTGAGTAAAGAGTGTGTGTGTGTGTGTATGTAAAAATTGAAGAAAGCATTCCAGCTTTTCTGGGGAGCTGAAGGCAATTTCAATAAAAATACATGTTTCTGGCCGGGTACGGTGGCTCATACCTATAATCCCAGCACTCTGGGAATCTAAGTCAAGTGGATCACTGGAGGTCAGGAGTTTGAGACCAGCCTGGCTAACATGGTGAAACCCCCGTCGTGGCAGGCGCTTGTAATCCCAGCTACTCAGGAGGCTGAGGCAGGAGAATCGCTTGAACCCAGGGGGCAGAGGTTGTAGTGAGCCGAGATTGCACCACTGCACTCCAGCCAGGGTGACAGAGTGTGACTCTGTCTCAAAACAAAAAACAACAACAACAAAAAGTTTCCATTTTAGCTGTGGCTGCCAGGAAGCCCAGAGCCCACCAGGAGGTTCCTCACAGAGGTGTGTCGTCCCTCCTGTTGGCAGGAGTGCTTTGTCCTCCTTCTGTGGCTTGAAATTGTATGAGTCACCGCAGAGAAATTGTTACTGCCATCACAGGGTTCAAAGGACCTCAACTTCTGCTTGAAAAGTGTGCAGAGTCTTACAAAACTTTCTGTGACTTCCTGATTTTCAGATTTTTTGGGAGGCTGACCGCCTCCAGGAAGACTGATTTGCTGTGTTGCTGGTGGGGACAGTCACCCCCAGGTCCAAGCCTCAGTGTGATGACTGAAAGAAGACTGTACGGGTTGGGCGCTTTGCTCAGTGCATGCTGAGCCCCGAGGGCCAGGCCGTGGCTTGGCAGATCTTCCCCAGGCGACCTAGAATGTCATTGGGCATGAGCTGGGTTTGTCCAGGCTTGTCTAGCTGGAGTCAGGGCTAGCGGGTGAGGAGGTGTCTCTCTCTCTTGCCAGGTAAAAGCCAGGGCTTCAAATGCTTGTGGTGATGGAGAAAGAGCAGGAAGACACCAGGGCCCCACCTTCCTCGGGGGGAAGTGGTCTGGCATACAGGGCTCCCACCGCAGAGAGGAGCTTCGTGATGGGCCCCAGGCTGGGCGAGTCCTGGGGACTCCTCTGGGATCTGGGGATGCGCTTTCCCAGAACCGTGCCTCTGCCTGTGCCTGTTCCTCCTTTCCCACCTTTCTTCCTCAGTCACCCTTCTTTCATTTCACAAAAGGAAGTTATCTCTCGCCCCTCCTAAAACTCATTATGGTGCATTGCTCAGGGTGTAAAAACATCTGGGGCACCAAATGGACGTGTTACGGTTGAGCAGCATGAGGGAAAAGTGGATTGCAAAGCATATGGTTGTTAAACAGGGCAGTGCCTTTTGGAGTTCAATTGACAAGCATATGACAAGGTTCCATATCTTTGTGTGTCCATCTGCTCACCTGCCTGTCCATCCACCCATGCATTCACCCATCCACCTGCCCACACACCCACTCATCAGCCCAGCCACCATTCATTCATCCACCCATCCACCCGTCCACTTGTCCGTCCGTCCATCCATCCATCCATCCATCCATCCATCCATCCATCCATCCACTCATTCATCCTACCTCCCTCCCTCCCTATTATTAACTTAAGTCATAATTCAGAAGTGAGATAGCTGTCACTAAATAACATTTTTAATTGTCAACTAAATAACATTTTAATTTTAATTTAAAAGCAATCAAACTTTTAATGGAAATTGAATTCTGAATTGGCCAATCAATTTGCCAAGAAGTACTGGCTTTGCTAATGAGGTTACATGGTGGGCATTTTCTATAAGTTGAACAACTTAAGCCTTTAGCCCTAAATATATTTGAAGCATGAAAATAATGTCCCAAATTATATACTTGGTAACAGTTACACTTGTGATACCAATTGAGAGCTAGACATAAAACCATGTGAAAGGTACATGGTGGTTCACATTTGTTTTAGGAGGACACAGGAACCAAAAGTGCCGATCAGTGACTGTGTCTTCCCTTCAGAAGCCAGCACAGAGCTGGGCATGGGACTTACCTGGATTTCCTCTCTGCCTTTTGGGACGAGGTGTGGCTGATGCCTTGATGTGGAGGAGGAAGCAGCGGTATCGAGCCCATGCCCACAGTTGGCCTGAGGCCCACTCAGCACCTGGTGCCAACCCAGGGCAGTAAGAGGAGGCAGGAATTCCAGGAATGAGCCGGCTGGCGCTGGGCTGGTTCCGACAGGCTCCCCGCCCTGGCAGAGGCTCCAAATCTGAGGTTCCTTCCAGAGGACGCCAGGCCAGGTGCAGCGATGGGGTTGGGAGTCTAAGGAAGGGACAGGAAGGGGGTGACCCTGTAACCCGAAACACTTCAGTTGTCTCATTTCAAATACCCCTGTATGGAAATAAACTAATGACATTATTGCACAGAAAATGCTATGTGACCATCCACCATAGAGAGCTAGTGACTTGGAAAGATGCTTACGATATAAAGTGGAAAAAGGCAGGACGACCCATTATATAAAATAAACTATGTGTGTTTATAGAAAAGGGACCGGGAGGGTGGACCACCGTGTGAATTGTGCTTATTTCTAGATGTTCACTGTAGGTGATTTTTAGAAACATTCTTACTGAATTGTAATTGATGTACAAATAAACTACACATAAACTATACAGTTTTGTAGATTCTGACATATGTCTGTCTATACCCATGAAACTTGCATCACAATCATCATAGTGACATCTATCACCCATGAAAGCTTCCTTATGCAGTTCCTTATTCATATTCCTTGTTAATATGAATAACAGTTTTATCAAGACCTAATTCACATACCATACAATCCACACATTGAAAGGGTACAGTCGGCCAGGTGTTCATGTCTGTAATCCCAGCACTTTGGGAGGCCGAGGTGGGCACATCGCTTGAGGTCAGGAGTTTGAGACCAGCCTGACCAACATGGCAAAACCCCATCTCTACTAGAAATACAAAATTAGCCATGCGTGATGCATGTGCCTGCAATCCCAGCTACTCAGGAGACTGAGGCTGGAGAAGTGCTTGAACCCCGGGAGGCGGAGGTTGCAGTGAACTGAGATCGAGCCACTGCATTCCAGCCTGGGCAACAGGGCAAGACTCCATCTCAAAAAAAAAAAAAAAGAAAAGAAAAGAAAAAGAATGCAAATTCTTTGGCTTCAGCTTTGGATAGTCTGATTCATTACATCTGAGGTTGGGCCCAGGGATATGCATTTTAACCAGCAGTCCAGATCATTCTAAAGCAGGAGACCCAGTGACTGCCCTTTGGAAAACACTGGTCTAAGGGGAAATCCCAGGTCTGCTGTCAGAGATGTGGGTTTGTGCCTGGCTCTGGCTGGGCCAACTGCTGAGCTCCATGAGCCCTGTGATCACCCGCCAATGGGGAGACTCGATCCGATCCCCCTTCAGGACGTCACGTACCCCAAGATAATGGGTAGGAGGCTTCTGTGGCTTTCCCAGTGAGTGCCCCCCTCTATCGAGCCCTGAGGCCCGAGAGAACTAATTCTAAGAAGTCAAAATATTTGAAAAACTTTCTTTGACGCAGGTGAGTCTGAAACCACGTGGAATCCTCCAAATCACAGGCAGTGCTCACACCTGGCAGGCCTGCTGTTGGGGAACTGTGAGGACATTAATCAAGTTCAGCCTCCATGTTGTCATTCCCTTCCTGCCAAGTGGGACAAAACGGTGTATATTTTTCTTACAATAACTGGGGTAGGTGTCATCCTATTTTATAAATAAACTGTAGTGCAGAGAGGTTAAGCCTGTTGCCTCAGGACACACAGGCGTGGGGTCCCAGCGTGTGAACTTCATCTGTTTCCAGACCTAGCAGGTTGACTCTTCAGCCTGCCTTCCCTGAGCGACTCCCATCCCAGTGGGAGAGGGTGAGAGCCCCTGGGCTCCCTGGTCCTAGACAGGGTCCCAGCAGCCTGGCCCACTTTCAGCTAAAAGCCCCTGGTTGGGGTGGGGCTCAGCTGCCTTTGTTTGGAGCTGAGCTGCCCCGCAAGCCTCTGGGCAGTCCAGCTGGAGGCCCCCAGCAGGGGCAAGCATTCTGAGACAACTGGAACAATATCCACCCTCCAGACTCGGCCCTGCTGGCAGCACAGTGGTGTCCCCCCAGGCTCCTGGGATAGCCCTGGCCATCCCTGATTCCCAGGACCCAGCTCTGGAATGAAGGTGTGGGTGAGGAGGCCTTCAGCCCACTTCCAGGGGAGCAGGCAAAGGAGGGCTCAGCACTGCCCTGGCCTGGAGTGAGCTGGGGAGATCCAGGTATCTGATTCTGTGTAAGGGGCAGGCCTGTCAGGTAAGGGAGCAGACGGGAAGGTGGGGAGAGGTTTGACCTGGCTGTCAGGGAGGGCTTCCTGGAGGAAGTGACAGTTCACCTGAGCTAAGCTAAGGGAGGTGGAGGTGGCTGCTCTGAGGCAGATTGCATGTGTGTGTGTGTGGCTGTGTGCTGCCCAGGAAGATGGAGAGGACTGAGTCTGCCCCCCTGCAGAGCTCTCTTCAGACTCTTCATGAATCCGGGGCCACTGTCATGGCAGCTGTCCCACGGCTCCCCTGACATGCTTCCAGATGAGTGTGTTGGGCCCTAGACCAAGCACTTCGCTCATCTCTTCAGCATCATGATGAATGTGCGTGCCACCTGCAGACTCTGCAGTCCCTTCTGAAAGAGGAAATGGAGACAGAGGTTTAATAGCTTGGCCACTCGGCTACGAGCGGCAGGCCTGGAGTCTGTATCCATCCTGGTGCCTCTGAGTGGCCCCCTCAGCCCCTGTCCACAGCCCTCCCTGACAGAGGGGACCCCAGCCTGGCCCTCTCCCAGGCTCCTCAGGGCAGGCAGCCCTGCTTCACTTGCCCAGCAGCCCTCTCCTTTGGACCACAGAGAAGAACCGAGGTTGTCCAGGCAACCGCCACCTCAAACTCCGAAGCTGGGGGTGGGGTGAGAAGTCCAGGGACAGCTCAAAGGGAAGCGGCGACCGGGGAGGAAGGGAGAGAAAAGCAGGCTGGCTTCCAGCTGGTCCATTCCAAGGAGCCACGTTATGACCCCCTCCCCACAACTCTCCCACTGAGGCCTCCAGGGTCCTTATCCCTGGCGGGGTCCAGATTCTGTTCCCCAGGAAGAAGGAAAGTTTCCCAAAGGCATGGGGAGAGAGGGGTAGGGCAGCCTACATATCTGTGGGACTAGGGCTGTGTAGAGCAAGTCATTACCATATGAAAGGAGGAGGCCTGAGCCGTGGTGGGAGGGGCCAAAGCTGTCACTTTGATACCGAAGGCAGCTGGGGATGGCGGAGGGGGCAGGGGCGGGGAGGCAGCGACGGAGGGCCCCAAACTGGGGTGGAGGGAGTAGGCTGCTGGGGCCCTGGGACCCACATCCTCCCCGTTTAGGGCACACACCACTTCCTCCCACTTGCGACTCCTCTCTGGCCCCGGGGGGACACTCACAGAGGTGGCAGGACGGTGCTGGAACTGGACTGCTCCAGGACCCTCTGGGTGACCTGCCATTGTGCCCCTGAAGAAAGAGAGTCAAATTTTAAGGACAAAGGAGTCTCCTAAGACTCCGAAGAACAGGAACTGTGGCGGGAATGGGGAGGTGGGGGGCTTGGGGAGGCACTTCTCGCTGTGCAGAGGCTGGATGAGGGGGCTGTCACCCCCAGGCAGGGAGTTCAGGGAGTTCCAGGTCTGAGGTGTAACAATCTGCAGCTCAGCTCGCCTGCCCTCTGCTTCTGTGGCTGCTTCCAAGGAAATCGCAAGGCTTGCACGCTGCATGCCCCCTCTCCTCCCAAGCTCCTCCCTGGCCTTTGGTTTTTGGGGCCTCCTAATGTCCTCCCCACACTTCCGGTTTAGATCTCTGTCTTGCAGCATCAGCAACTCCCACTTCTTTTCCGGCAGGCTGTGGCTGCATCCGGCATCTCCTGCTAGTTCACAGGCGGCCGCCCCTAGGCCTCGGGCTTTCCCTGGGGACGAGGGACTTTTGAACGGAAAATGGCCACTTTGGTAGGAGCCACTTGGCGGCCAGGTCTGTGCTGCGGCAGAGGCTCTGGGCACAGCAGCCTCCATCAGGAGTGGGCAGAGGCTTCTGTCCCTATTGAGTGGCTGTCTAGTGTTCTTGGGGCCCTCTGCGCTTTGTGTCTCTGCTATCCTGGAAGAGAAGAATGGAACCTTCTTGCTCTTCTTGCCTCCCAGACAGAGCCTGTCCCTGGCTCAGAACCAACTGCGGTGAAAAGCGGAGGGAGCCAGGCCATGGGAACCACTCCTCTTGCCCTGCTGAGGGTGTCTGGGTGGATGAGGGCCACCACGGACCCAGGCCAGGCTGGCTGCAGTGGGGGAGGAGACCGCCGGGGCAGCAGTGACAGCCAAGAGTAGCCAGCGAGAGAGAAAAGACCAGTGTTTACTGGCTTGCGGGGAGGCGGCTATCACCAGGGCTACAAGACTCTGTGAAGAAACATGTGCACTTCCAAGTTTGTGGTAAAATGAAAGACACTTGGCAGCTGGGCAGGACTTTTGTGGGTTTTTTTTTTTTTTTTTTGAGGAGTCTCACTCTGTTGCCAGGCTGGAGTGCAGTGATGCCATCTTGGCTCACTGCAACCTCCACCTCCCGGGTTCAAGTGGTTATCCTGCCTCAGCCTCCCAAGTAGCTGGGACTACAGGAGCATGCCACCCTGCCCAGCTAATTTTTTTTTTTTTGAAAGAGTCTCACTCTGTTGGCCAGGCTGGAGTGTAGTGGCACGATCTCGGCTCACTGCAACCTCTGCCTTTCAGGTTCAAGCAATTCTGCCTCAGCCTCCCGAGTAGCTGGGATTACAGGTATGTGCCACCACGCCTGGCTAATTTTTGTATTTTTAGTAGAGACGGGGTTTCACCATGTTGATCAGGCTGGTCTTGAACCCCTGAGCTCAAGTGATCTATCCGCCTTGGCCTCCCAAAATGCTGGGATTTCAGGCGTGAGCCACCGCGCCCGGCCAGGACTTACTTTCTGGTGACTGGGTCAGGGAGGGGCAGGGAGCTGGGAAGTGGCAGAGTGGGGACTCTGGGCAGCTCTGCCCAGGTTCTCCGCATTACTGTGAGCGGCACAGTTCTCCAAGGCCCAGCTGGATTTAAGGGCCTTCCTATAGGTCTAGAAAGCGCAGACTCGAGCGTAGACTCGAAGAGTAGGAAGCCAGTAATCTAAAAAAGGCAGGCACGGGCTGTGCTGGTGGAGCCAGTGACAGCTAGAGCCCTGTGTGTCTCCAGGGCAGACCCGGCATTCCGGGGTCAGACCTGGTGAAACACCCGGGAGCTACAAGTAGAGACGATCTTTCTTCTTGAATTAGTTTCTGGCAGTTGCTCTAGTTTGGGGGTGGGATGGGGTGGAGAATGTTAGCGAAGGAAGAGAAACGAACATTAAGGGAAGTTGCAGGCTCTATAGCAAAGTTCCTATTCACTGCACTGATTTATCTGGAAATACAAATTTGGGCTCTTGGCATAAACTCTGACTTTAGGGCTGATCCGTCGAGAAAGAGAGAGAGAGAGAGAGAGAGAGATCGATCCCCTGCAGCTGCTCGGTGCAGAATCTGGCTTCAGAAACTATGGAAATTAACCTTTGCATTGGGAGAAGCCTCTTGTCAAGAGCTTTGGGGGTGGATGGGGAGTGTCCCTTCTACAGGAACCAGGAACAGGAATAAATGACAGCACCAATCAAGACTTCACAGGAAATTTATTATTTTTTTTTTGAAAGGGCTGAGGGGGACTTTACAAGGATCTGAAGCTGGTAACTAGAAAGAAAGCTAAATAAAATACAAAGCCAGTATGTTGTGGCAAAATTCCAGAAAACACACTGAAAAAAATCTTTACAGTTTAAAACTGCTTCACTTTATACATAATTACAAATTAATATACAGCATCTGGGTTTTAACCCGTCTTTTTTATTTAATATGATTTAGCACAGAAATGTCCATAGAGCATTTGCAAACGAGCAATGAGAGCAGAGGTATCCGGTGTATCCCAACCACCCTCCTGCGGATCCCTGCGCACCCCACGCGGGCAGCAGCACACAGGTGACCACAGGCTAAGCCTGAACCGCAGGCAAACTCACCAGGCACGCCCCATGGCCAGGGCTCGGGGACTGCCCATGCCCTCAGGTGGTGACGAAAGGCAGGGGAAAAGCTCAGGCCAGGGAAGGTGGGGGTGAGTGCTTCCTGCAGAAGCCCCCCTGGAGCGCAGCACAGGTGGTCCCACCTGCTTGTAGGGCAGGTCACCTACTTCGGTGGCAGGGGACACAGTCAGTGGGGGGTCGCCCGCCTTTAACCCTTAGTGAGATAGAGAATTCATGGCCTATCAATCTTTGACAATTAAATTAGATGAGTACTTAGAAAGATGCCTTTATTTTCCCTTCCTCCCCACCGCCCCCTTTTATGGCAGCATTGAAACACTTTTCATTTTAAAGCCTGGCCAGCAGGTAGCAGATTCCAAGGCTCCGAAACTAGGAATGCTTTGCTACATTGAAAGGCAAGTTCAAAACCAAGCCCAAACTCCCTGCCCTCTTCTTTGTCCCTGAGGAGGGACGAGAGCGACGGGGCTGGCTGGGACACATCCGTAGGTGGCTGCACACCTAGTTGGTCCTGTTGAAGGAAGGCAAGGCACACAGATCTCCAGCAGCCGCCGCCCCCATTTCATCCACAGGTATTTCTAGGCTCCCACATTCCAAGGACATCCAAACGCAGAGGGTGCACGTCGTTCTGAAGTGTCTGGGGTCACCTCACAGCCACCCTCTTTGTGACCACTGAAGCCCATTCACCAGGACTGTCTTTCTAAACCCCCTCCCAGGGCCTGGCTGTCCTCTGGGCACAGTTGGGCCACCCATCATTAGAGTAAACCTCAACTCCAATGCAAATACCAAAATCCCTGGGAAGAAAGACCTGGCTACAGAAAAAGAGCCCTAGAGACAAAAATGATGAAATAGAAAGCACTTCTGCGGACAGCAACTTCTGGATCAAGTTCCGGCCTCTAAGGTTATGGTCCCACCCTCTACTAAGGCAGGGTCTATCTAGTTCAACCCTTGCACACACTAACACCTCCCTTCCCGCACAAGAAACAACACCAAGGGTCTCCAAACTTTGTGCTCACGACTAATACTGAGGCCTCAGAAAGGTAACAAATATGGGAGAAAATAAGCAAAGGGGCGACACTGAACAGAGTATTACCCTGAGACACAGAAGGGGAAAAAAGGTAAGATTCGTACCTTTCCAAAGAAACCCTGGTAAGGATTCTTTCCCCCAGATAGCTCTCACAGGGGTAGAGGGAGTACTGGCAAAGGCCAAAAGTGGCAGTTTGCATGTTTTTAACCCTCTCCATTTTCTAAGAAGAAAACACAGTCAATACATTTGATTGTCTTGAAAATGAAGCCAACCGTGACAGCATTTAAAGTGCACATGTCACCCAACTGGAATGACGACTGAGATGACTGGAACTGAGAGAAGATGCAGTCTCCTTCCAGAAAGCTCACTCGATTCTGAACATCTGGGGGCTCTGGATAGGAACTCCATCTTTCCCCCAAAACTTAAGCACAATTTCAGGCACCTGATTTCTTCAGCTTGATGGAGAACATGGCGTCCTGGTATGGAAACAGTACGGGGAATTCAGTCTGAGTCACCCCAGAAAACAACCTCTTCTCATGTGAGAGAAACCAAGACAGGCCATTAGATCCAGCAACTAGAACACTGTCAAGGCCATGAGCAAAAGCACAGGCAGCCACCATCCCAGGTAAACCCCCCAGGACAGGAACAAATCCCCTTGAGGACAACTCCAAGGGGGAAGAGAGATGACGAAGGCATGTAAGCACAGGTCTTGGTAAGTGGTTCCCTTTCAGCACTGCAGACTGTATTCCTGGATGAAGCTGGGTGGCTTGGGGGGATTCTAGGCACTACCTTCTGATTTTAAACTTGTCCAACCAGAACCTGCCGAAATCGTTTTCAGTGAGTGAGGTCTGGGCAGATGTGAAATCTCCATTTTTTAAAAAAAAACACCAAAACAACCAAAGCAGGTGAAACATCACAGCTAGGGGGGCAAGAGACACTCTAACACTGATGTCAAGCTCTGTGGCAACATGCTCTAACTTCAGCATCCACGGTGTTTTTGTGAAGAGCATGTACGCGAGTAAATCCAGTCAGCACCAACCTCTTATCGTTCCAAACCCGGAGAACAGGGGCACCCAGCCTACATTTACAAGGAGAAGAATGCAGGTTCAGTACTACCCTCCTGCGAATCCCTGTAGGGGAACTTGGAGCTAGTGACCAGAATAGATAGCCAAGCCCCAGGGTAGATCTCAGGAGAGTCACGACGATTCAGCTGTAACTTGGAGGTGTATGGACTGGTGGAAGAAAGCAACTTAACTTTTTGTTTAGGGTCTTTGCAAGGGGACATGATATTTTCAATAGAAAAATCAGCAGGTTTTGGCCTTAAAATCTGTTTCTGAAGGGTGGGTATTCTCCATGACAGAAAAAGGCAAAGGTAGCTCAGAGGTGGTGAGTTTCTTCATTCTCAAACAAGGGAGAAGATATCCTTTGATTAAAGAATGAGGCCGGGTGGGGGACGGAAGGACATGGACCCTTCCCTTTAAAATTTCATCTGGGCCTTCAAGGCACTTCAAAAGTCACAGAGTGAGCGGTGCTGGCTGCCACTTCACTCAATATTGACTGGATAGTTTAGACTGTTGGGCTAGTCCTGGCTCACCCTTAAAAAAGAAAAATACAAACACACACATACATATAATAAATAAAACAAATCTAGGCTACAAATTTTAAACCAGACCTCTTTCAAATAAACTGAAAGATAAATATCTCCATCTGCAAGGCCAGCTTGCAATTCATCAATAAGCACCAAGTTACAGATTTTTCTTTTTTTAAGTGTGCTCAAAGCCCCATGCTTCTAAGGGGCAAAAAAGCAACAACTGAAGGCCACGTTGGAAGCACAAAATTTTCCAGGGCCTCCCTTCTGGTGTACGGGGCCTCAGAGGGCAACATTACCATGAACTGTCCTGCACACACCAACTGGGGAAAGCCTCAAGTGAACACAGATCAAAACACGGCGGGAAAAGCAAAAGCAAAGCCGAGCAGCAGGCAGCATCTGTATCCTCTTTTAGGGGCAGAGTACAATTCAACAACAGACCTTCAGATACATTTGTGAAGAAATCCAATTTTGCCAAGGCCTCCTAACACAAGAAGGGCGCTTTCACAACCACACCCTCTGGGCCAGCTCCTCTCCAGACCCGCACTGGCAAGAACACATGGCTTCACCCTTCGCCTGAACCCACCTCTCAGCCAGCTTTCCTAGCCTCAGAACACAGCTTCTGCCTGGCCCCTGGCGGTGGTGTGCCCATAGGGCATGCCCTCACCCAGCAAGGGCCAGGCAGCTGCTGTCTGGGAGAGGCACGACAGGGGCTCAGGAACACAGCCAGGAGGCCGTAGCCACTTCTGAGTGGTAACAACCAAAAGGTGTCACCCTGCAGGGATAAATGGTGAGTAGGCCTCTTCACTTTATCCGTGCCCAAAACATGTGTGTATTTCTTCTGGAAATACCACATGTGGGAAAACCAGGGTATTTCTTCTGGATTTGATGACAAAATGAGATACTATGGGTTGTTTTGTTGCTTTAGTGCCTGAAACACCGAGATGGAGGTGGTGCAGATCATGTCTTTTATACACATCAAGCCTTCTCTCACTGGTTTCACAAATGTTTGTCATCCCTAAAATGAAATGAGAAATACATGCAAAACATGGGTGATACGTGCACGGGATGGGTTTAGAGGGAAACCAGTCTCTTAGGATTTCTGGGTGAAGTGCTGATATGCAGGGGCTCTGGGTCCATCCAGGCACTGCCCCTGTACTGAGCTAAGGGGACCAGACGTCTGGTGCAGACTGGGCCTTCTTCTAGCATTCCCCATGTATATATGCAGACAGGTCCCCATGTATGGACACAGATCAAGTCCAAAACATCTTCTGTTTGGTTTTGTGTTCCCCCAAATAAAAGGCAGTCAGAGGTTCAGACCTTACTTGGATACACTCTTTTAGCCTTTAGGAATTCCTGACATGTCCAAAACCATCACCTGTACTTACGAGGCCACTACTTTCAGTGTAATCCTGAGTAGGGCCAGCCCAACCTGAGAGTCCTGGGCAGTCACAAATCACGGCCGAAGCAGAGTCTGGGCCTCCTTCCCCACCCTGATACTCAAGATCATCTGTTCCTTCTTGTCCAGGACCTGGGGCCGCCCAGGAGGACTGGACGCTGAGGAGCAGTGGGCGTCCAGTGTAAGAGACTTTGTGCATGTGGGGACAGCAGGAGAGGTGGGCTGGCCAGGATCAGCAGGCAGCTGCTGGGTCAGCAGAGAGGAAGAGGGTCAGCAGAAGATCTCTTCACCCTCTGCTGATACTTCTGATGTGGGACCATCTGGAAATGTGAAAACCAAGAATGAAAAAAATTCAGAAAAACTGTTCCTTTCATTGAACTTCCTCCCCAACCCAAAGTCTTCTGTAATGCAAATAGGTGACGGGGGCTTATGGGCAATTGACTCTGCACACTGGGGTTTCTGAACAGATTTGGTTAATAAGGTTCTTGGTGATATCCTTCACTGTCTAATGCTCCCTTTAACTTTTAATAAGCACTAGAATTTATGAAGAGGCCTGGAAAATGTACATTTTTCTTTAACCTGCCACACAAAAGGGAGAGATCAATCCTAAAGAGAAGGATTCAGGGGGAAAAGTGGCACATGAACGGGGAGGCATTTAGAATTCAACTGCGGGCTCTGTGGCCGCTGGCACATTAGTTAGCCTCCGTGAGCTTCAGTTTCCTCACTTCTCTTAGGGTTAGCAGTGCCAACTTCATACAGTCATTTGAGAGTTAAATCACCAAATGCTAGCTGTTAGCAATGACTACTCTAGGCCCAGAAAGGCAAGGAGGACTTGAATTACTTCACTGAGAGGTGAGCTGCAGTTCCTCAATCGGATAATGCCTTGAAAATGAAACCCATGCTTTCTGCTTTTGCACATGTGCCACACAGAGTGGGTTCTTAATGTTTGTTGCATGAGCGCTCTTAGTAAGCGGAGCTGGTGAGAAGGATAGCAGTTTGGCTTGTGAACATCTGAACTGTACCCTTTTCAACCCTGCCCCATGCCACTAAAATCTACCCTCTCTCAGAATGCACAGACACCATGGCCACAGGGAGAGCAGGTGTGCGTGACTCACCACCGGGCTGAGAGCGGCTGGTTTTGTTCTTCTTTTTTTTCTCCTTCTTTTCCTTTGGCTTAGCTAACCCAAACAGGCGGGTAGAGGCAGAGGTGGACACAGGGGCCTGGCTCTGCCCTTCTGGTCCTTTGTTTGTCTGGCTGGTTGAACTCAGTATGTGAAAAGGCCCCTTATCTTTGTGCGTCCGAGAGATGCTGTTCCTTTTTGGGGACACTGAAAGTTCTGAGTCCAATAACCCTGATTTGGCCATGGAAGGTGCAGATGGTGAGGGGGGCTCCTCAGGACTGGGGAAGAACGATGGGATCCTCATCAGCTTGCTGTGTGGATGGGAAACCTGTACATATTCAAGAGAAGGGTTTTCACTTGGAGGCTGTCAGCGTCCCTGACGCCTACTCAATAAATCCTGGCTGAATTCAACTGGGTGTGCTGGCTGGGTACTTACCCACCTCTGTGAACTCTACAGAGCTCACTTCTGTGGACCGCATAGAGCTCAAAGGTTTCATTAGCTGCCCTCCCCCAAGTAGTATCTATAAACATGTTAAAAATACCGCCTTCAATACTGTTAATATTTTTACTACATACGCAAACACTGGCGTCATAAAAAACCGACAGTACCTTTGATGGGGTGATTTAGAAAAGAATTCCCATTTCCTGAAGAAAGAAGGAGAGCTGCTTAAGACTGCTCTGCACAGGGATGCAGATAAGTATTTTAGGGCAAAGAGATTACAGACACCTGTTCAGGTTAGAGGGTAAGTGGAAAAGCCGAGCTTACACCAAGAATCCTAGTCAAAGGTTAAATCAGAGATAAAGAGGATCATCTAATCTGGGTTCTCTTAGCTGCCTGGGAACCCTCCTTTGTCAAAGCACTGATGATTGTATTGAGATGGGGTGGAATCCCTCCTTAGGTCATAAAAAGCAACACACAGCATTTGCTGCTCCCCCCTGCCCAATATATTTGGCAACATCTGCTGAAAGCTACAACTGCCCCCTACTCTGGAAGATGTCAGTATAATTTTCTTTCATGGTCCAAGGTCAATCAGTCAAACAAACAGCAACATGATATGCATTTCAAAACACAGGCAGATCTGTGTACACCCAGGCTCTCCATCTGCCACAAGCATCCATGTTTTGGAATAACCAAGCAATATCACTGAAATAAGCTCAGGAGTGAGTATGCTGAATTACCAAAAGCTTTCCAATATAAGCAGCAGCTATAGAGAAAGAAAGGTTTCATCAGCAGTAGAGAGGCAAATCAGGAACTATGCAGAGTGCAGCTGTCTCAACACCCCCAAGCAAGAATATCATCTGTTCACAAGAGGAGTGGCCGCCTCCCCTAGTTGCTGGGATGGGCGTTTCCCTCTGTAACTGCCTCCCACCCATCCTGCCACATGGGTTCTTCCAGCAACTCTGGCCTGAGAGCCATTTCCTGCTGTCTCAAGACCACAGACACCACATGTTCTGGGGGCTCTTTTATTCTTGCTGTGCTTCCCCATTAAGCTACAAGTTCCTTCAGGTCAGGGCCATGCCTGACTTCTGATGTGACACAAAGCAGGGGGGTTGCTCCTAAAATCCTGGATGGCTGACAGCCATTTTCTCAGATACACGGAGGCTCCTCTAGCTGTTGCCAACTCTAAGTATCCATTACTGCCCTGACCAAAATGCCCCAGCACTTCCATTCTCTTCTTTAGTCTCCTAGAGATGCAAAAAGCAGAAAAAGACTTTCTCCCTCTGCCTCTCTTTCAGGGTAAAACAAAGATTCTTTTTGTTTTTTTTGTGTTTTTTTGAGACGGAGTTGCTCAGGCTGGAGTGCACTGGCGAGATCTCGGCTCACTGCAATCCCCACCTCCCAGGTTCAAGCCGATTCTCATGCCTCAGACTCCCAAGTAGCTGCGATTATAGGCGCCTGCCACCACACCCGGCTAATTTTTGTATTTTTAGTAGAGATGCAGTTTCGCCATGTTGACCAGGCTGGTCTCAAACTCCTGACCTCAACAGATCCGCCTGCCTCAGCCTCCCAAGATGCTGGGATTACAGGCGTGAGCCACTGTGTCCAGCTACAAAGATTCTTAAAAACTTTTTTTGTTTTTTTTTTTTAGTAGAGACAGTCTCTCTGTTGCTCAGGCTGGTCAAGCTACCTTCTCACCTCAGCCTCCTAAAGTGCTGGGATCACAGGCATGAGCCACTGCATCTGGCCAAAAACAGGCTCTGTATTTCTGCTCACTTTCTTACCGTGCTTAGTACACAGGGGTTCTTAATTCATATCATCGTTAGGTTGCTCTCGTCAGGGAGTCCCATTACCTGACACAGGTCCCGTTCTGTCTGCCTCTGGCTGAGCCGCTCTGCCTCCCGGCGCAGCTGCTCCTGTTCCCTCTCAAGCTGTTTCTGGGCAGCACGCAGTCGCTCCAGGTCATATTGGTATGTGCCCTTCTTCTGCTGGAGCTCCTCCCGCTCCTTTTCCAGGTCCTGCTGCCCCTGCTGCACCTTCTCCTCGCGCTGGGCCAGGAGGGCCTCCCGTTCCCGCAGCTCCCTCTCACGAGCTTCCCACTCACGCTCACGCCTGCGCTTCTCCTCGAGATACTGGGCCTGCTGCTTCTGCAGGTTGGCCAGGTCCTGGCGCTGCTTCTCCAGGCTGCGTTGCTTCTCCTGCTCAATGAGGGAGCTCGGACGGGATAAGCTGCGAGTGAGCACCCTCTCGCTCAGCACCAGTTTCTGGTCCTCAATGTAGCTGTCCTGCTGCAGCACCACACCCTGAGGAGGCACACAGAGGAGAGCCCTGCAACTCTGGCCAGGATGACAGCCAACTTCTGGATCTCTCCTGACCCCACAGCAGGGGGCACCAGGCACTATGATGGACTAGAACTCTCCCCTCATTTTTCAAGCCCATCTAATAAAAATGCTCCAGGATAATTGCAGGCATTTAACACACAAGAACCTCAAAGGTGCAGGAACTCACAGGCTTTTTGTCAAATCTGGTCACATGCTGTTTGCAGTCACTGGTATTACCTGGGTGTGTGTGTGTGTGTGTGTGTGTGTGTGAAGTGGGAGAAACGAATGAGATAGGGCAAATCTTCAAGAAAGGAAGTGAGCAGAATTTGAGGATGTTCCTGGGAAGTCCGAAACAGAAGCTGTATTAGGAAGGCCACTCTATTCAAATGTACAAGATATGGGATATAGAAACTTAAAATCATACTTAAGGCTTTCTAAAGTGAAATAATCTCCCAAGTGCATGTTAGCATGCTATGTGATTTGTAGCATGGTTATCAAGCCACGCCTACAGCACACCAGCTCTTCACTAATTCTAGTCCTGGAAGGTTGATGATACTCTACCCACTGCATTCTGTAACTTTCTCACCACAAGAGCCAGTCTTCCCTAGACTGAGGGCCCCATTTACCCATAAACAGCCTACAAACCTCAAAGATCCAAGTCAACAACAGCCCCAAGCTGCTGTTCTTTAGACAAATAAACGCAGGGACGGAAGATGAAGGCACGCACCTGCAGAGTGCTGAGGAGCTCGTGGAGATGAACAATGCTCTGGACAACCTGCTGCCAAAGGAACAAAATGGAAACATTTGTTTCAGGGCTTTATGTATCTCAGAATCCATCACACTAATGTTTACCTGATAAGATGGCTTCTTTAAGATACAACTAAATGCTTTTATCTTTATGAAATATTTTCAAATTGAAAGCACCAAAGAAAATAAGTGAGCACCAGCAGCCAAGAAAAACAAAAGAAGACCAATGTGACCTGTGTGTAGGAGGAGTATCAGCACAAGTTAAAATGTATTAGAAAGCTTCCAATACTTAAAATGACTAGAATAAAAACAGCATACATCAGTGCAACAGAACAGAAATTTCAGACACTTCCCATAACAATTTAGCATGTAAGTAGCATTTCAAATCAATGGAAAGAAAAGAATATTCAATTAATTGTTCTGATAAAACTGGCTATATTTCTGAAAAAAATTGAGTTGAGACCTTAGCTCACATTTAAAAAAAAAGGTTCAAATATCTGAAAATGTCAAAGGTAAAAAATAAACCATATTTATGTCCAGCCAGGGCAAGACAGCGAGATCCTATTTCAAAAAGAAAAAAAAAAAGAGCTGGAAGGAACTAGAAGGTTTTCTAATCTTGAAACAGGGAAGGCTTTGCAAACACAGAAGTAATGGAAGACACCACATGATTTTTTCAAAAATTTGTATGTAAAATGTAAAATTAAAATTAAAAGGCAAAGAACTAATAGAAATTCAAATGGAAAAATCTTTGATTTAAAAAAGGCTCTCATTGAACATTATGACAAAAAAAATACCCTAGTAGAAAAATAGGCCAGGAACACAAACCAGTAATTTACAGAAGAAATATAAATGGCCAATAGCATTTATATGTCATATTAAAAATGACTCAACCTTATTTGAAATCAAATAAATGCAAAATTATCAAACGAACAAAAAGTTTGTAAGAATGATAATACTCAATGTTGGTAAAAGATGAAAATGGGCACTTGTATATCTAATGGGTAGTGCCAAGCACTGCAAAACCTTCATTCGATAGCATTTTGGCATATCTGGGAAATAATCAGAGAGCTGTGCAAAAAACAATGTATGTACAAAGATGTTCTTAGCTCACTGCTTTAAAAGCAAAATGTAGAAAAACAGTTGACTATCAGAAGGATTAACAAAATTATGGTACACAATAATATGAAGCTGTTCAACAGCAGGCTTTGTAAAAATATGCCTTGGGGAAATGCTTTTAATGCATATTAAGAGGAAAAAAAAGCAAGATATGAAGCTCTAGGAAGTATTGATAGAAATTAAGTAAAACTTTTTATACTATTCATACATATACAACTCGGATATGTTATGTAGAAGGCTGGAAATATAAATACCAAACATTTAACAGTAGCTATTTTCCAGTGGTGGGATGTTTATTATTAAGTAACTTATGTTACTTATCTACCATGAACATGTATTCCTTTTACAATACTTAAGTCATTTAAAAACAAAACACAAAAATCTTAATTACCAGGCTTAGCTCTTCTGAGAAAACTTTTTACCCCTTTTTTTTTTATTTTTATTTTTTGAGACAGAGACGGAGTTTCACTCTTGTCCAGGCAGGAGTGCAGTGGTGCAATCTCGGCCCACTGCAACCTCCGCCTCCCAGGTTCAAGTGATTCTCCTGCCTCAGCCTCCTGAGTAGCTGGGATTACAGGCACCCATCACCATGCCTGGCTAATTTTTTGTATTTTTAGTAGAGACAGGGTTTCACCATGTTAGCCAGGCTAGTCTTGAACTCCTGACCTCAAGTGATCCACCCGCCTCGGTCTCCCAAAGTATTGGGACTACAGGAGTGAGCCACCGAGACTGGCCCCCCTTATTTTATTCTTAATAAGCAGACAGAAGTAACTGAAGAATCTGCCGACTCTAGCTAAGCATTTATAGTGTCTAATCCATACTGGAATGTCTGAAAAACAAATGGGTCTTCTACTATTTCTTACCCTGATTCTTCTAACTAAATATAGGGGGGAAATTTTGCCATAAAGCAAAATCAAGGCCAGGAGCAATGACTCATGCCTGTAACCCCAGCACTTTGGGAGGCTGAGGCGGGCAGATGAACTGAGGTCAGGAGTTCAAGACCAGCCTGGGCAACATGGTGAAACCTCGTCTCTACTAAAAATACAAAAAAATCAGCCTGGTGCGGTAGTGCGGGTCTGTAGTCTCAGCTACTCTGGAGGCCGAGGCAGAAGAATTGCTTGAACCTGGGAGGCGGAGGCTGCAGTGAGCTAATTTTCAAGCAGCAGATCCAGAGAGCAAGTAGCTTCCATAAGCTCAAGTTTGTCATTTAAAGATAAGTACACTGAAGGATTCCTTCAGGACTCCACTGTATTTAGACTTCTGTGGCAACAAATACAAAACAATATCCTTCTGTATTTTAGGGGGAAAATGGAAAGATTCCCCTTAAAATTTCAAAATAAAGTTCCTTGGAGACTTAATATATGTTAAAAGCAAGCACAAGAAAAAGAAGAAACACAATCAAAATGCTTGAGAAGTATACTCTAAAAAGCAACTATCATGTATCTGCTTCTAGTCTGCTTACAAAGTCAAATACTCAGAATTAATTTTGGAGATGGCAGTAATCTGAAGATTATGTCACAACAAGGAGTCGGGGGAGTGTGGGGGATGGGCATCCTTCCAGAAGGACACCAAGGCTGCTTCACAGATAAGACACATCTTAAGTCTAAAGCAATACTCAGAGAAGATATGGCTGGGCGTGGTGGCTCAGGCCTGTAATCCCAGCACTTTGGGAGGCCCAGGTGGGCAGACTGCCCGAGGTCAGGAGTTCAAGATCGGCCCGGCCAACATGATGAAACCTCGTCTCTACTAAAAATACAAAAAATTAGGTGTGGTGGTGTATGCCTGTAATCCCAGCTACTTGGGAGGCCGAGGCAGGGGAATCGTTTGAATCCGGGAGATGGAGGTTGCAGTGAGCCGAGATTGCACCATTGTACTCCAGCCTGGACAACAGAGCAAGATCCGTCTCCAAAAAAAAAAAAAAGATGATGATATAACTTGAGTACTTGAAGGATAAGAAATTACTGTGTCAAATTACAAGTTAAATGCCCATGTTCCAGACCTGTGGCTCTTGGTATCAGGCTTGTGATAGAAAAGGCTGCTATGAATTCTGAGTACTCAGTGTGCTTAGACCAAAGGAAACCACCACGGGGGTTTCGCAGGCCTTACTTAGAGAAAGCTGATTAAAAGCAAGAAGTGCTGGGTAAGGTGGCTCATGTCTGTCATCCCAGCACCTTGGGAGGCTGAGACAGGTGGACTGCTTGTGTCCAGGAGTTTGAGACCAGCCTGGGCAACATGGCAAAACCCTGTCTCTACAAAAAATACAAAAGTTAGCCGGGCATGGTGGCATGCATGCCTGTAGTCCCAGCTACTCTGGAGGATTGCCTGAGCCTGGGAGGTAGAGGTTGCAGTGAGCTGTGGTGATACAGGGAGAGTGAGACCCCATCTCAAAAAAAAAAAAAAAAGGCAGCAAAAGGCTTTCTTAAGGACAGAGAATCAAAGGCCATCTTAGCAGGCAATTCTCTAAGTGGCAAAATTCCAAGACGGTGCCCCTAGGACCAAAAAAAGGGGAAAGGTCAAGGAACCTGACAACTGTATTATTTCCATGTACAGATGATAGCCAGCAGTTAGCCTCTTTGTAACAGCAAAAAGAAAAAAAGGAACAAAGAATATTCCTAACTTGACAATGGTAACAAACACATATTTTCTTAAATAGCTCATAATGTCCTTACCTCACTGTTTCTTTTAAGCATAAATACCAGGTTAGCGTTTCCACCCTATGAAACAAAAACCATATATATAAAAAATGAAGATCTTGATGCAAAAATGACATTCAGTGTGTTTCTGTTAGGCTGTAGCTTTCCATTTTCTTTCTTTCCTACCACAGCCTCTCACTAAGGTACTGAAGGTTTAAGGTTGAACTACTTATCACTGACACCTTGTAAGGAGGTCAGGTTGGTTTGGAGCACCTGAAACAAACCTAATGAAACTGGTCCTACCAGGACCATGGTAGAGTTATGAATGTAAACACACCACCCTAAGCCAGTGAGGCCACCAGCCAATAATGTGAAACTCTTAACTGTACTGTTTGTTTTAAAAATGTGATTTTCCCTGAAAATAATTTTATTAAAAGCAGCAGTTCAGGCATCCAAAACAACATCAAAGTGAAATAATTTCAAAGGTTATGAATTCAGAGGAAAGTGCCAAGGAGGTTCATAGTGTATTTTAAAGAGAAATACCTTTTTTAGGCCACTATCTGATTCCGTTCTCCTAAGATCTTGGCCATCATCTCCCTCTTCCTTCTCGCCTCCTAAACAAAAAATAGGTTTTTTTTTTTTTTTTTTTAATTTTAAAGTTGTGAAACAGATTAGCGAAGGAAAGAATATCATATAGGTATCTTGGGGACGTAGTATTTCTGAATCCTACTGATGCCCCCAAAAAGGGGGAGCAGCTTGGTGGCAGCTAAGTGATTACTAATAATTTTATGGATGCAGAAGAGCTGGAAGCAGGAACATGTATTATTACTCTTTTAGCTGATATCTTAGGAAAATCTTTTTTGTTACTCAAAATGAGTATGAGTCTGACTGGCAGGCTCTTGAGTGTCTTAAGATCTCACTAAGAAA
This sequence comes from Piliocolobus tephrosceles, assembly GCF_002776525.5. Taxonomy (NCBI): domain Eukaryota; kingdom Metazoa; phylum Chordata; class Mammalia; order Primates; family Cercopithecidae; genus Piliocolobus; species Piliocolobus tephrosceles. The sequence continues at coordinate 96,032,590 of NC_045439.1, read as the reverse complement.
TTTACTGATTGAATAGGAGCAGAGATGTAGCTACTAAAGTACAATGTAGCTACTAAAGTACAAGTCATTTTGAGTTGTGTGGGACAGTCAAGGATTGCCTATAAAAGCTCATGACTTCACATCATTCACCTTTTGAAGCGTTCATCTGATGGCTGTCAAATCCTCCAAAGGTTTCTGCTCTCCGGGGCAGGGAAACAGGACCGACCGCACCTTCTTGCTCAATGGGGCTGCTGACAGTTGGCCCAAGTGTGCCTCCCAGACTTCCACTCACCAAGCCCTGAAGGATCTCCACTGGAATAAAGGAAACATGCAAAGCTGACATCTTATCTTTCAATGAGGAGAAAACAAGTTCACAGTATACATGATACGTACAAAAAGCATGACTGGAAATTTCCAAAGAGTGACTGGGTGAGTTCCTTTGCTCAGAGAAGGGTCTCAGCTCAGGGTATGTGTTTTGGTTGGACTCTACTAGAAATTTAGAGATGAGACCTTCCACTTTATATACAAGAGGCTAGGAAATTTGAAAGTGTACAGGGAAGGCAGAGTAATTTACTAGAAGTTACACAGCTTCTGGAATCATATCCAAAGCAGCCAGAACATATTCCCTGGAAAGTAAGATGGACTGATTTGAGAACAGCAAGTAAAACAGTCAGGGTTTCTGGCTTCGCCAATATGGAGTGAGTTC
>NC_045439.1:96000923-96031895 GCF_002776525.5 Piliocolobus tephrosceles | reverse complement strand
AACTCTGGCCCACTAGGGTTCTTTTCTAGGGTATGGCTCACAGAAAGAAGAAAGTGGAGAAAATGGAATAAAAGTTAAACAGGAGAAAAAGAGATAAAGAAAAAGAAGGGCCAGGTGGAATAAGGGAGGGAATCAATAGCAGGAAATCTGATAAGACAAGCCATGTTAAAAAAGAAAACCTACACAAAAATGATAGATGAGTCCTATGGTGTGAGAAAAGCTATCTGAACCTGTAAACTTAAGACACTAATTTCACATAAAAATGAGCAATAGAAAATATTGAAGTCAACTCTCACATAAAGTTAAGAACAGGGAGTGATGGTGGGGAAAACACAGGGTCTAACTTCTCTATAGATAATAAAAGCACATCAGAAAGACATGTCCATAAAATAAGTGAGCAAAACACATTCTTGCCTCAGCCTCCCGAGGAGCTGGGACTACAGGCACATGTCATCACACCCAGCTAATTTTTCTATTTTTAGTAGGGATGGGGTTTCACCATGTGGGCCAGGCTGGTCTTGAACTCCTGACCACCCGCCTCGGCTTCCCAAAGTGCTGGGATTATAGAAATGAGCCACCGCGCCAGGCCCCATCAAACATGTTTCAATTTATGAATCCATAATAAAAACTATGGGTCACTTTCAGAAGATGTTCATGGTCTTAAAAACTGGTAAATAAATAGAGGGGAAAAATAATCAAGCGTTTATCCTTTTATCTTTTCTTATATGTCACACAAAAAGAGACAACTAAATTTATGCCCTCTCAATGAAAGAACACACTATGAGGGCACAATTTACCAAAGAGATCAAGTCTGAGTGATTAATTAAGCCTCTGAGAATCCAGCTGCAAATCTGAAGGAAACAGAGGACAGAACTGTATGAATAAAATCCAAACTGTGGGAAACTCTCTAAGTCAAAAAGCTCATATTGTTCAAAGATAAATTATATGGGGAAAAAAAAAGATGGTGAGGGGAACTGTAAATTAAGAATTTTAAGACGCATATCAAAAAAACATAAGCAAACTAAACTATAATGTTTAGGAGTAGGCACTTAAGTCATAAAGATATATAAGTAAGTGATTAATGGCCGGGCACGGTGGCTCACGACTATAATATCAGTTCTTTGAGAGGCCAAGGTGGGTGGATCACTTGAGGTCAGGAGTTTGAGACCAGCTTGGCCAACATGGTGAAACCCTGTCTCTATGAAAAATACAAAAATTAGCTGGGTGTGGTGGTGCACACCTGTAGTCCCAGCTACTTGGGAGGCTGAGGCAGGAGAATCACTTGAACCCAGGACAGGGAGGCTGCAGTGAGCCGAGATCGCACCACTGCACTCCAGCCTGGGAAACAGAGCAGCAAGATCCTGCCAAAAAGAAAAAAAAAAAAAAAAAGCATAAGTGATTAATTAAAAAAAAAAGTCAGAATAACTGCTCCTTTTGGAGGGAGGGAAGTAAGATGGGGACAAGGCATGTGGACGAAGGGGCTTCAGGGTGTCTGGCATTTAATTTCTTGATGTGGGTAGTGGTTAAAAGGATATTCACCTGATAATTTACTATAGTGAAGTATTTGTTTTGGGCAATTTTCTGCATTTGTGCGGCTTTATTTTAACGTAAAAAAGTAAAAACTGGCAGATAATATTAGAGTGTAAACCACTCTGGAAGGAGATGAAGGGAGACAATGGTGAATGTTAATTACCCTCATTTATTGCACTTTTCATTAAAGGTCCTCCTTTGAGAGCCTCTTCTGTGTTGGAGCGGAAGAGAACTCTAGGGCTATGTGTCGGGGAGCAATCCTCTGGGAGGGGGGTGCTGCACTCAGCCATGTCCCGGAAAATCATCTCCTTCTCTTCCAACAAGAGTAGGATTTGTTGGTCCTTCTGTTGAAGTTGTTCTGCAGGATGGAGAAAATGATCTGTGATTTGATTGGTGTTTAGTATTACTAGATGACTAAGACATGAGCACCACCTTGTGGTAATTTATGGAAAGGGACAAGACAGGACACCCTCCCCAACCACTGCCCTTTCTTTTTCATCATGATAGCAATATTGTTTCTGTTCTGTGATTTCTATCTGGAAAACCATTCTGGATCTTTGTGGCGAACCATGGAAATTGTGACATAACAAGTCTGCACTTTGCTTCCACTCCCTTGTCCCATTTACTTCTCAGCCCACTACTCTCTAGCTTCTGTCCACTCTGCAACTGGTTTCCCAGCTCAACTTCATGATTGAATCCAATGAGGTCTTTTAGGTTGTTTTTTTCAGCATTGATGATTACTTCCTCCTTTAAAACATGTTTCCTTCTTTAACTTTTAGGACACCGGTTCTCTTTCTACCATTCTTTCTCAGGACACGTTACTGATCTGCCATCTGCAATGGAATCTCTTATCTGGGCTCCTGGCTCCTGTCTCAGTTCCATCCTGAGAGCTGTCTTCTTCTTCTTCTTCTTTTTTTTGAGACAGAGTTTCGCTCTTGTTGCCCAGATTGGAGTGCAATCGCATACTCTCGGCTTACTGCAATCTCCACCTCCTGGGTTCAAGCGATTAAGCGATTCTCCTGTCTCAGCCTCCTGAGGAGCTGAGATTACAGGCATGTGCCATCACCCCTGGCTAATTTTGTATTTTTAGTACAGATGGGGTTTCACCATGTTGGCCAGGCTGGTCTCAAACTCCCAACCTCAGGTGATCTGCCTGCCTTGGCCTCCTAAAGTGCTGTGATTACAGGTGTGAGCCACTGCACCTGGTCTGAGTTGTCTTCTTTACCTTACCCACTTTTCTCTTGAGGATCTCATTCATCCCCATGGCTTCAATCACCTTCTATATGCTGATAATTCATTAAAAAAAAAAAAAATCAAAAGTCCTCCCTTTCTTAGCAGCAGATCATGGGGCCCAAGTGCCCAAGTGGCCACCTCTACTGAGATGCTTTGTTCTCAGCATGTGAGAAACCAATCTTTTCTCCAGCCCATCGCCTCCTCCCTTTAGTGTGGAATCTCTTTCTCAGTCAACAACTCTTCATCTTCCAGGTCACCTGATTTGGAAACCTGTGAGAGATTCTGTCTCCTCACTCTGTCCCACCACCAACTGACCAGACTTTTTTTTTTTTTTTTTTTTGAGAGTCTCGCTCAGTCACCCAGGGTGGAGTGCAGCAGCACTATCTCGGCTCACTGAAACCTCTGCCACCCGGGTTCAAGCGATTCTCCTGCCTCAGCCTCCCAAAGTAGCTGGGACTACAGGCACGCGCCACCACGTCCGGCTAAGTTTTGTATTTTTAGTAGATGGGGTTTCGCCACGTTGGTCAGGCTGGTCTCTAACTCCTGACCCTTGTGATCTGCCCACCGTGGCCTCCCAAAGTGCCGGGATTACAGGCGTGAGCCACCAAGCCTGGCAAAATGACCAGATTTTAATGACCTTATTTCCTACTCACATCTGTTCCCTCTCCAGCTCATTCTCACTTAACCTATCCTAACAGTCCTCCAAATGGCCTTTCCACTCCCAGTGGCTTCCCATTCCCTCAAGCAACTCTCCTAACCAGCTTCAACATGTTTTTAAAAAAAATCTTTTTCTTCTTCTTTTTTTAAAAATTACATCAGTCCCTTGTTGCCTTTTTAATACCTGGTGCTTTTCCAGCTTAAGCTCCCATCCCTTAGCCCTGACCCTCCAGACACACCAAACCTGTCATTCCTTGGCAGTTATGTCAAGTCCTTTTTCACCTTTGCACATAACTACTCTTGTGTGCTGAGATAATTTTTTTCAGATGTAGCTCATGCACCAGCTTCTCTGTGAGACTTACTAGAGGCAGGATGAGCAAATCCCACACGTGTTAATTGTGCCTGTGGTCTAATAAATCACTGTGTGGCCCATCATTGAGGTATGCCTCCCCTGCTAGGGTGTGAGCTTCTCAAGGGAAAGGGCTCTTTTTAAGGAATCTTTGCATCTGTTGTACCTAGCAGTATGCCTAGCCAGGTACTTAACAAAATTTAAAGAAGGAAGATTTTTATCCTTGTCATCCTAATCATGGGCCAATAAATCTGCTGTAACTCTGACTCTGGTCTAAATCTGTCCATATTTTTAATTTTCCCCTCAGTGAGACTCAATGCTTTCATTTGTATGGCTTTAAGACCTAACCAAACTCCTCAGATGCTTACATTTATTTAACTCTAAGCCTTATTTCGACCCAAAGCATAGTCTTTACTTAGAAACATTCGATAAGCCACTGGCAAAGAGAAGAGAGCACCAGGCTTTGCTAAGACAGGGAACAGAATTCTGGCTTAATCATTAATTACACGTGTAACCCTGCGTAGCTTGTCCTTTGTGGGCCTCGACTGTCTCATCTGCAGAATGGGGATTAGAATGCCTGTGTTGTAGGGACGCTGACAAGACTACACAAAACAGTCAGCACTTAATAAACGGGGGTCAAACATAGATCGATACATACCCTTCTCCCAAAACTTCACCTCGCAACTCATTTGTGAACATGCAGATAAGTGATAACGCTAGGGACTGGTGGGAGGATTAAATCAGATTAACTGGAGAACTCTTTTCCCCAAATTCTCTCCTTGTTTTCATTTTAAATGTGACTACAAATTTTGGCAAATTCATCTCTACAGAGAATGTCATGAGGTTTGAGAACACTGATCCTGAGTCCAGAGAATCAATATTCTCTTGATCCAGTATTGGACACATCCTTACAGTCATTCTTTACCAGGACCCATGTCAGCCTGGACTTGGTTTCTCTTTTGTTAACAGCTATTCATTTCGCTGCTTTCAAGTGCCTTCTGGGGCAGCTTTAGAATTAAGGGCAAACCCGTACCTCTAAAATCCACCAGCAGTCTTCTGCAACTGCAGACATTTCAGACAAGGGGCTCAGACCAATCCCAATGCCTCACCTTTTAATTCTCGGGCTTTGGTGTCCAACATTTTCTTTTCTTCCTCATTCTCACTAGGAATTCCTTCATCTTCATCTCTGTTCCTAATACAACCCAAACAAGATAGAACAAAAAGTTCCTAAGATGTCGATTACTCTAGTCACGGTCCAGCCTATTATGAAATCATATAGAGATATCAGGAGGGCTGGGAAGGGTGGGGCCTGGTGGTTAACTTACAGGGTGTTGATTGTGTCCTGAATGATCTGAATCCAGCTGTTTCGTTCCTCTTTGGAGCTGGCATGGACTTCTACCATCTCTGGATCTTTCATCCCCATGCTGATCAGGAATAAACCTTTCTCCTCGTGTGCCACTTCTCTCACAATCAGTTTCTTTAAAGAGATCACTGTTGATTTCTGGTCCTGGAAAAAGGGAAGAGGGCAAATAAAAGATACATATACAATATTCTAACTCTTAAGGACAGCTTAAATCTAAGGTAAGACTAGATGCTGTTAAAAAAGCACACAGTTTGAAAAACAATGGCTGCTTTAGGATAAAGAGAAATATCTCATTTCATTCAGATTTTAACAAAGATTTTCAAAAGGGAAATAGTAATTTATGGCTCTAAAGGTTCGTCATGTTTTCTACATGATGAATCTTTCCAGGTTCCCCAAAGAATCCAGTCAGCAATATTATACATGAGCATCATTTACGGGCTCACATGTGAGAAATACTCCAGTGACAGGTTTCTTCATAGGTCAAATAGTCAGATGTCCAAGACACTAAAAGAAGACTGTGATAAAACAGAATAATAATTTTTGGGGAAGAGGGGATGCCAGAAAATTGTGAAGGCGTGTGGGAAATTACTCAGAGGAATTTGTCCTGAGCCATTTAATTTTAAGAGGGCTGGGGAGAGCAATAATATAGTGCTTACATTCCATAACTAACCTAGATGCTTATAATACTATTATAAAAATAACAATTCAGCTTACCAATGATGCAAAGATGTACTTCTGGTCTTTTTCTTGAAGGAAAACTAAAATGTCAGTGAGAAGAACTGCTTGAACCTCTGGAAAATGGAAATGGGAGAAGGGAAGATAGAACAATGACTACTTAATAGTTACCACAGTCAGAAGGGTTTCTATTGAAGGTGCAATACATATGCCCCCATAAGGGCAAACTATGATCTGAGATCACACTCCTCCAAAGCAACAGTTTTACAGTTCTCCAGGATTCACATCTGGTCACCAGATTTTTAGCAGCATTTTAAAATGGGATTTATCACCAAAGCCTTGTTTTGGAAAAGTTTAAGTACTCAGTCCTAGAAAGATATATCCCATAAGATATTAAGAATAAAATACTTTTAAGAATAAAGCTGAAAAGCTGGACTTGTACAGATGTTAAACAGCAATATAGAGCAGGATATTCCAAAAAATACTCAGGTTGCAGTATTTTTTGACTTCTGATTACAGTAATGGGAAAGGTGTGGGGCAGGAGATAGCAATGTTGCCCAAAGATGAAGTATAGAAATATCTAAGTCTAACGAAAAGACGTCCGTCTTCCATACCCTCAAAAGAACAGAGTGGCCACACAGGCACCTTCCAATCTCACAGGTACATGTGAATATAGGGCTCTTTCCTCAGCTCCATGTGCAATAGCCAACTTAAACTCCTGCTCTGACTAATCCTCTAGGAGTAGGTAGTAACATTTTCCACTAGTCTCTTGAGGATGGTTTGATGTCTCTGGAGTTGAGTCTATATCGAGCTGGCAGGCTGGCCCCTATGTAACATCTTCACTGTGGAAAGTGAAGTCCACGATTCCCTGGGAAAGGATGGAACTGACTTATGCAGTCCATGCCCCACCTTTTCTTCTACCTTTGCTGCAACTGGAATCCCTTTTCTGTGGAATTCACTGCAAAGCTATGAAGAAAACAGAAACAAGGACATCTGATTCCTAGGGAGGTCTAACTAATTTTTTTAGGCTAAACTACTGCAATTTTCTGTGTACTGCCATCAGTTATGAAAAAGTTTTTTTTTTTTTTTAAGTTTACTTTTAAATAATTCAGGTGCCTGCACCCTCTCCCTCCCTCCAAATAAGTGAGACACAAATTTTAACTTCATTGAATCTTGAAGTTTATATGATCAGTGTCAGTGGATGAGAAAAAAACAATCCCACCCCTTTCAAACAGTACCTAACATAGTACTGGCTGTTCTTGGCATGAATTCACTTGGGGGTGAAAATGACAAACACCAACTCCTATCTCTACAGGAGGCATTCTAGGCCACAAAACCTATCATTCTGCCACTGGCTTGACCACAACTTTATTCCAACAGCTGGGATCTACTAGTTTTTATTTTGGACATAAATAAATTGCTATGTAAGGAAAGAATAAAGTGCTGGCTCCAGGCAGCAGCAGCTCTAGGAAATTCAGGCCTTTACAAGAAAAGGCAGGTATTTCTGAACTGCCAGCCTGCTTAAAAGTCTCAAAGAGAGCTAGGGCTCTCGGAACATCACAGAATATTAGGACTGGAGGGAAGGAGCCTTAGTTCGAGTTTATCACAGAACAATGAAATACACAGCCAGTTGGTGGTGGGAAAGGAGATTTCTTTCTCTGAATCTTTCCTGCCCTTCTTTTTTTTTTTTTTTTTGAGATGGAGTCTTGCTCTGTTGCCCAGGCTGGAGTGCAGTGGCGCGATCTCAGCTCATTGCAAGCTCCGCCTCCGGGTTCACGCCATTCTCCTGTCTCAGCCTCCCGAGTAGCTAGGACTACAGGCGCCCGTCACCGCGCCCGGCTAATTTTTTGTATTTTTAGAGACAGGGTTTCACCGCGTTAGCCAGGATGGTCTCGATCTCCTGACCTTGTGATCCGCCCGCCTCGGCTTCCCAGAGTGTTGGGATTACAGGCGTGAGACACCGCGCCCCATCCTGCCCTTCTTTTTTATGCCTTCTGTTACAATGCAGACCCAGATGAGCTCTTTCCCAAAGCACTGCACAGTCTCTTGATTTATCTGTCACCAGTCTCTCTTCACTCCAGCTGCACTCTAAACTACCCCTAGTGGTTACACTGAAAAACCACCTCATGTAGTATCCCTTTCCTGCTTGCCGTTCTCCTTTTTGAACCCATTCTTTGCCCCCCTCCCTCATCAATAGTATCAACTGTTAACTCCTCAGTCTGGAGAATGCACCTCATTACAACCTGGCCCCTCCCATTTCTTTGGGTTAGTTTCCCGTCACTCCCCCATCATTCACTCTGCTCTCTGAGAGTACCGGGTGTCCACTCTTCCCTGGACGTGCCACATCCTTTCAACTCTATGCTTCCACTTTCTCTTCCTTAGTGCGGGGAGCACTTTCTCCTTACGTACCAGGTACCTTCCTTGTCATCCTTCAAGACTTGACTCTAATGCTATTCCTCTTGCTTTCTCCTCCATTCCGGCACACACACTGTAGAGCAGGTACCTCTTTCCAAGGCTCTTCATTTTCATTTCAACTTCTAAGCAGGGTGTCCTGCTTTATTCATTGTTGAAACTAGCTGATTGCCTGGAACTTCTTTACTATTTGTTCTAAGCATGGGTATTTCCGATAGCAGTTACCTACATCATCACTTACACCTCAGAAACGAAAGCAGCACACATTTCCTCCACCTTCTTTCTATACTAGTGAGGCTGATAGCACTGGCCTAGCCTGCTTCAATGTCCTCAGCTCACTGAGGCCAGGGTGAAGGGGTGGGTGTAACTCAAGGCTATTGGTGTAACACACAGACCCATGGAGTATAGGTTTGATGAGAACAAACAAACAAAATCAAATGTACAGATAAATTAAAAAACAAGCCTCACAGCTTCATTAACTTGACACGGCTGACCATTTAAAATGTAAAAATTAAAACCAAATGGAAAATGGGCATCCTTTATGATGATTTCTTTTGTTTTAAAGATATATGAATATCATAAAATATAATAATAAATCTAACTGATGTGGGTTAAACTTAACTTTCTATTAGGTGTCTGGAGCTGCAAATTCCTCTAACATCGTTTGTGAACAAGCGATGTGTTTTGAACTCACAGATTCTGTGAAACCGTCGCTGATTGTGTCTCCCTCCTTGTGAGTTTTGCCATAGACCCCAATTCCAGCCTGGCTGTCCATCTCTTGTAGGGGAATACACCTTCTTTGACAGCTTGCATATGTGCACTAATCTTATGCTTTGCTTTATTTTTTTAAAATCTTATTTTCCATTTTCCCTGACTGCATCATTTCTTTGTCATCTTGCTCTACTTTGTATGATTTTGTAGGCCATCACAAACCATTTTTGATATAAGATTGAGAAGAACTAAATGCTTGTTACTCCTGGGTGGTGTTTGGAGATGGGCTCTCTGAGAAAAAATCTGGTAGTGAATTTCCAACAAAAGCACTTGGATTTTGCCTGTTGTACCTGGGCACACACTTAGACAAAAGAACCAAGCCTTACCTTTCAACCTTCCTGCTGCATTCTTCAGAAACACACTCCCATCACGTACAAGCTTCTTCCGTTTCAAATCTTCCTTGGCAAACATCTGACCACTCTTCATCCTCATGATTGACTTGCTATCTGTCTTTGTATAAATCTCATTGAGACGCACTTTCTTTTCATAACTTGCCACTTTGCTGTCTACAGCTCCAATCACATCCTTCACCAGGCTCAAGGACTGTGCTAGATCTTCCTGCTCCACTTCATTGTCTTGGAAGGAAAGAATAATTCTGCTTTTTATGGCTCCTTTTGGACCAGGGCAGAAGCAAGGGAATCCTAACTTCTCACTCCATATCATCTTTTCCCTTGTGACTATGCTATCAGAGGGAAGCCAACACGTCAGAGGTCATGTGCCTATTCCTCTTGCTGTCATAAGTTTGATTCTAAAAAAAGCCAGAAGTTTTCAATGATTTAAATAATATGCAATCATATGTTGTGCTCTAAAATAAAAGGAACCAAAGACTTCTAGGAGGAAGGTAGTAGCAGGAAGAACAACCAAGTTTTTTTAATTTGTATCTTTGTGTTACTTAATGTACTGCCTTGTAATCTTTAATATAACTGCCTAGGAACAGAATTAGCCAAGAGAGAGAAACCAGTAATTACTGATTAAGTGAAAAATAGCAGCAATTCTAGCACTTCTGGGAAGAACTGGTGGAAATTATCTCCCAGCCTAGTGATAAGAGAATAGTGTTCGGGTCATTAAATTCTGGATGGAATCAATGTGGTCCCTTTCCTTTTGCTATCATCCACCCTAAGCCTGGTAACATAATGGTCCAAATTTTCATTCAAGAAAATTATTTTCAAGATAAAACACAAGGTCTCTTTTAGACCTACTAGAGCATGAAACAGCACTTCCATGGGGCCTCCAGTACTACTGGCCACAGAGGAAACAGTCCATTGCCATACAAGACTGAGTTAGAAAGGAGACTTACCTTTGGTACACTGCAATATTCTTTGGAATAAAACTGGGTACTTGGTAATCCGCTGAGTTACAAGCAATATGCACTCTGGAATTCCAAGCCTTCTAACAACTGAACTGCTCATCTTCTTCTGCAAGGGAGTAAACAGACTGTGAGGAATCACATGAAAAAGGCTCTAGTGAAAGCCGACAGGGATACACTGCTCTCAACAATGACAGGGGTTTTCATGTTTCTCATCAATACCTTTACAAAGGCTTGAAAACGCTTATCCTTGGCATAAAGGTCTTTGAAGTAGTTTACAGACTGGTTATGTTGCCCACAAAACTTGCCGTACGTCTTCTTTAAACGTTCTGCATTCTCACCTGAAAACTGCAGAGAAAAGAGAACAGAAGTCATGCCATGGGGCACCAAACTCGTAATGCCATTTTGTAAAATGTTTCCAGTCTACTTGCAAAAGTCAGAAGTGCTTCCTCATAAATTCGCCCAAAAGAATGAAATGGTGCAGCAGCTTTGGAAAGCAGTCTGGCAGTTACTCAAGAGGTTCAACTTTAAATAGGTAGACTATATGGCATATGGATTAAATCTCAATAAAGCTGTTACACAGATTTGAAAAACAACAAAAAATTACAGAAATTTTCTGTACTGTGCACACAGAAAATGTAAAATGTGTTCTAACTTCTATTTGTCATAAACAGTAATAAAACAATGAGATTCAGTAGGAGTTTTTCATGAGACAATCTTAAATATCTGACCTTGATAAGTTAGACAGACATCACAAACAGCCCTCATTACCTAGGGATCTGTTTGTACTACTTACTTCAGGCCAGTAGTCCTAATAATTCCACAAGGCCCTTAAATCATTCCCAAATGTGTACGATCTCAATGGTTCATCTGAACGTATGTTCACTTTGTGGTAAATCAATGAATTTCTGTATGCAGTTCATAAAATACATGCTAAGCATTGATTTCCACGTACTAAAAACCTCCAGAGGCAACACAAATTGATCCTTACCAAAAAACTTGAAAGAAGGATTAGGGTAGCTTTTCCCTTCACCATTTACCAATGGAGGAGCTGAGACAGAGGGATGGTAAGTTATCTGCTCATATGACAAAGCATATGCCCCAAAGGTTGATCCTAGTACTGGCAGCACACAGAACCAGCAAATGGACACTACAGGTTAAACGGTGAATTCTAGCACCAAGTTGTACACAAGTGCGAGGAGGTACAAATGGTAATACAAGTCAAAGTTTGATGAAGTACTAAGTTAGATGAAGTAAAAGATGAAACCAGAAAGGAGGGGCAGAGAGAGAGAAATGAAAATGCCCGAGGGGATGTTTCAGGAGGAAAGGTCATCATTTGTAGGTCTTACTTTTAAGCTCTATCTGTTGCAGCTATCTGTGTTCAAACATTTACCACACTGCATTTGCATTTATTTCGTAACATGCTTACTTTTACTCCTAGAATAGGAGTTCCCTGAGGCAGAGGCCTAAGCCATATCATCCCCCTTTGTAGTTCCACCTGGCATTTAATAGATGCTCAGTAAATACCTGAAAAACGAATGAGTGAATGTGCTAATAAATTAATGAAGTGAAGGGTATGGGCTCAAGAATACAAAGGAAAAGACAAAATGTACAATTCTCAGACAAATGTTCCAGCAATTAAGCCTCTGCTTCTACACAGCAGCAGATATTTGCCCAAAATCTTTGGGGAATCTGCATCTTTGGGGAAATATCTAGTCAGATGTACATGTTATAACCCTCTGCCTGTAAAGGTTATACTGGCAATGTGTTTTTCAAGAAGAATATTTTTAAAAGAAACATTAAAATCTGTCTATGACAATCACATCTAAAAGTACCAAAGTGACTTTTAGCTGAATTTTTTGGAGTATGACTAAAACCATACCACACCTTGATGAAAGTATCAACAATACATATTTTATTAAGTATTTTACAGATAGTCACTTATTCAATTTTCTGTGCTTCAGCTGGTTTTTAGATACATGAGATCCTTCTGATTTGAGGCAGAGGGGAAAGTTGAAGATTTCCAACACACACACGCACACACACACACACACACACCTTTTTTTAAAAAATTTTGAGTTGGAGTCTCATTCTCTTGCCTAGGCTGGAGTCCAGTGGCACAATCACCACCACGGCTTGCTGCAACTTTGAATTCCTAGGCTCAAGTGATTCTCCCACCTCAGGATCCTGAGTGGTTGGGACCACATGTGCGCACTACCAACCCTGGCTTTTTTCATTTTTTTTTGTAGAGACAGTTCTTGCTGTGTTGCCCAGGCTGGTCTTGAACACCTCACTTCAAGCAATCCACCTGCCTCAGCCTCCCGAAGTGTTGGGATTACAGGTGTGAGCCACTGTGGCTAGCCCCAAATATTTAAATATTTTTCAATTTTTTTTTTTTTTTTTTTTGAGACACAGTCTCACTCTGTCTCCTGGCCTGCAGTGCAGTGGCACGATCTCAGCTCACTGAAACTTCTGCCTCCCAGGTTCAAGTGATTCTTGTGCCTCAGCCTCCCATACGCCACCATGCCTGGCTCATTTTTGTATTTTTAGTAGAGACGGGGTTTCATCATGTTGGCCAGGCTGGTCTTGAACTCCTGACCTCAAATGCTCCGCCCTCCTCGCCTCCCAAAGTGCTGGGACTACAGGCATGAGCCACTGTGCCTGCCCATATTTGTTGATGTCTTAAACTATACTGTTTCTGATGATGGCACAGACTCTGAGGAAGAAAACCTAAGTTTTACTGCGCATCTATCATGTGCATTAGGTAGTTTCTATACACACTCCCTTTAACTTCCAAAATAACATTACTAAAGAAATCCTACATCTGCATTTTACAGAAAAGGAAATCAAGGCTCCAGATAAATTAAATAAGTTCCCTGAGCTTACACAGATAATAAATGGTAGAAACAAGATGTGAATGCATGGCTATGGAACCCCATAACTTCCTCTGATTTCCCAATGTATGTAAGAATCTGAGATCCTTCCTATTCTCACCTGATTGACAAGCACATCCCCTATCCTCTTGATGAGAAAGTTCTTTTCACTTTTATCCACCAGAGACTCCTCCTTCCGCTCCAGAATCCTCTGAAAGAATTGGCTATGGATACTGATCAGCTCATCCAAACAGGGGAACAGCTTCTCTACCATCTGCTTCTCAAAAAGCAGATCTGTCATCATCCCCCGGCTGTACACATAACTCATGATCTTGAGAGTGCGGACATGATGTAACTCTGTCTGCATCAGCTCTAAAAGGAGGAAAAAGATCAAGGGTCAGGAACACTCTTTCATGAGGATTCTCCCTCAAAGATCATCTGCTGCAGTCCCAAAGCTAGTTTAGAGACCAGTTTGAACCTTAAAATTGGGTCAATAGCTATCTTTCCCCTAAAGTGTTCCCATTTTTTTTTTTTTTTTTTTTTGAGACAGGGTCTAGTTCTGTCACCCAGGCTGAAGTTATGGCTCACTGCAGCCTCGACCTCCTGGGTTCAAGCGATCTTTCTGCTTCAGCCTCCCGAGTAGCTGGGGCTGCAGGTACACACCATCATGCCTGGCTGATTTTTGTATTTTTTGTAGAAACGAGGTTTCACTATGTTCCCAGGCTGGTCGTGAACTCTGGGCTTGAGTGATCCACCCGCCTTGGCCTCCCAAAGTGCTGGGATTACAGGTATGAGCCACTGCGCCTGGTCAAGTGTTTTCAACTTATTCCTCCATTTTTTATGAGTCCTATTTTCTGATAATAGGTACACTGAATTCCATCAGTCTTAAATTATTGATTTCCAAAGAGGCCTTCACTGGATTCAGGACCTGTCATAACTGACTGCATACCCAGTTCTAGGAAATGACTTGTGTTTAGTCTAGTTTTTAGCGTAGGTAAGGAACAAAACTGAGATATCTCTTTGTAGGACTGCTGTATAAATAAGCACTCATATATAAGTACAATGTTCAGTAGAACTGAAAAAAGAAGAATGGGACAAAAAGGAGATAGGATACAAACAGGACCATGTCTCTGTACCTTAAAGTTTTTAAAGGGAATCTTTTCAAGAAGTCACATACTAAAAAACTGATTTTCCATAGCACAATAAATTACTGCTTAAAAATGCTGGACAATGCAAATCAAATATAAGCAGAGCCAAATGAAGAATCTCACCATATATTACTTCTTGCCGTTTGACCACATCTTTCTTTTGCTGTTTTAGAAACTTGCTGTCTATTATTCGACTCCAAGACTCTGCTTCCAGCTGTTTGGAATCAATCTCAAAGTCTCCCAGTAGCTGTCCTTCATTCATGTCTGTACCTACTCCTCAATATATTAAAAAATCAATATCAGAATCTTGGGTTTGTGACCTGTAGAATAAGCCTATGTTGAACTTTCCTCAAGCTGATAGTTGACTTCATAAGATGCATGAATACAGGGGATATTCACAGAGAATACAGGGGATATTCACAGGGAATATTCACATATTCCAGTACCAGAAAAAAATATCCTGTTCAGGAGTGACAGACTCTACATTCGAGATTTTGGTTAAGAGTAATAAACATGACATAAATCCAACATGATTAAGACATGACTTCTATCTACATGAAGTTAATAATTGGAAGGGAACTAGTACCTTTTCATATTTAAGAAAGCAGGATTACAATTGCTCTGTGAGCTAGAACTGTACATGTACAAAAGTCTAAGGGAGGAAAAAGATTTGTACTCAAGAGTATGCCCACATTGAAATAAATGACATTCTTTACTTGACAGCTGCTGGATGAGTTTGATTACCCAGTCATTACAAAGCACTGGACACTTTACTGACAATTTAGAGAATCTTCACAGGTTACAGAAGAGGCAGGCACTATCACTCCATTAAGACTTATATTCTAGGTAATGGCACACACAGTCCCTACAGAGGCATAAAATATAGGCCATAACTTCCTCTTACCCTCATCAGTAAGTGATTCTGTTGATTCATTGACTTTGCTGATTTTATTTAGTGAGTCTGTTGAATGAGACAGGAATTTCCAGGTGTTTGACATGTTCTCATCATTGCCAACTCTGGGGACAAAAAAAAAAAAAAAAATACATACTGTCAAATACATTCTGATAGCCTATGGCTTGCATTCTTAAATGAGTACCTGAAGACTCCAGAATGACAACTGGCTGGAAGTACTACAGTGACTGAAGACAAATTGCTTACGTTGGGGCCACAGCAACATGCACACTGCCTGATAACAAAGTCTGGAGCATTTAGTATCATTGTAGACTCAAATTGTGAGGACTTTTTGAGCCTTTTTAAAGAAAGTGATAAGAAGCATGGGGAACTTTCTTCCATCAAACCATGTACACATTACATAAGAAACTTTCTGTTTAAAACTTATTGCCTAACCAGTACACTTTTTTTTTCTGTTCTCTAAATAACTACCGATCTAGCATTTAGAATCAACTACATTCTCTTTGGACTTTCTCAATCCTAACTCACTAACTAGCACAGCAGGCAACCAATTGATGTGTGAGTAGGCACAAAAGCAAGAACACTTTAAAGACCAACTTTTGAAAGTTACGATGTATACAAACTTCGGTAACATTACAACTTTTGAAAAGTACACTTTTGGAAATAATGAGAACATAAAGACAAAACAAAACAAAAATACCTGAAACTTTTTAAAGGAGGAGAAAACATTAGCCAGCACAGAGGTTAGGAATTACAAACAAAAGGAGACTTTTGCATAGTTAGGAATTTTGCTCCAAGATAGGTTAAAGAGATACTCTGAGTCCTACATTTGAAATGGCTTATTCACCTGATGGGAAGGCAGGCATCTTACCCAAAATAGTCAGCAACATCATTATCAGCCCCGCGTTAACCACCTGACAGCCCAGGCCCGGCCAGGAGACCAGGAAAGAAACTCAGTGCAAACCAGTGAGTGGGAACCTAATAGTAATAATTGGCTCAGCACTCATCTCCATGAAACTGACTTAAGTGTTAAGAGGCAAAGATGTAAAACAGAGATAAAAAACAAAACAACCAGGTTTATCCGAACAATAGAAAAGCATGACATCTATAAGTGGTTGCAACCCAAAATTCTGAATTAAATCACCCTTTTTCTTATTCCTACTTATTTTGATCTAAAAAAAAAATCATCTTTTTAGAACTCAGATTCTTCAAAAGTAGGGCTGATGATATACAAAAGCCTACAGCAACCAGCCTGCTAAGGGTATTTTAAGGAGATCCTTGCCATAGAATGACCATTATGACATGCACCAAAAACGTAATCCCCATCATCCTTGTCTGCACCAACCCATGACTTTATAGATTTATTCTTTTAAAAAAAAAGCTTTTTGTCAAATGATGTGATTATTATGCTCTTGTCACCTAGATGCCAACTGTGCTATCTTTAAATATCTCCGCTTACCCAGTAATGTTCTGTATGGAGACACTTTTGGAGAGCGAGACACTCTGCTGGGACCGTCTACTGGCAAATATCGGGGTGGTAGTGGTTTCATCCACCAGGAGGACTGCGGACCGAGGACGCTCCTTGGGCTGTGCGGCTGCAAAAGGAGGACACTAACTGAAGCATCACCCATCCAGTCCCACCTAGTACTGACCCATCTGACAAATAACAAGCAGAAGTAAGGCGTTTTACAGTAGATTTGCCCTGGAACTGTAAGTTGGTATAAAAACTCCATGGAGGATAGTTTGGTGATAACTACTGAAATTGTAAATGCCTATATTCTTCGATCCAGCAATTTCATTTTTAGGCTACGTTTATTTTTCAAGATATACCTGTATATTCATGAAATGATGTTATGTCCAAAGTTATTCAATGCAACACAACAGGTAAAAGCAAAAGACTGGAAAAGACGCGAGTATCACAAGAAGACTGGTGAATAAGCTATGGTACACCACATAGCAGAATACAATGCCACTTACAAAAAATGAGGACTACTTTCTAAGTACTGACACAGATAGACAGATCTATCTCCAAGATCTATTAAGGGGAGGAAAATCAAAGCGCAGAACAAAATATATAACAGGCTATCTTTCATGGTTAAAAGAAAGAAAAATAATCCAAGTTGTATTCACCTTAACAGGCGAACTCCAGGAAAATAAATTAAAAAAAAACTAAGAAGAGTGGTTACCTCTGGGGTGGGATAGGCAATGGGGATAAAGAAACCTGTGGGAGTATTACGTATTTTAACATTTAAACCACAAATAAAATTGAAATACTTTCTTTTGAGATGGAGTCTTGTTCTGTCGCCCAGGCTGGAGTGCAGTGGCGCGATATTGGCTCACTGCAAGCTCCACCTCCCGGGTTCACGCCATTCTCCTGCTTCAGCCTCCTGAGTAGCTGGGATTACAGGTGCCTGCCACCACACCCAACTAATTTTTTGTATTTTTAGTAGAGACAGGGTTTCACTATGTTGGCCAGACTGGTCTCAAACTCCTGACCTCGTGATCCGCCTGCCTCGGCCTCCCTAAGTGCTGGGTTTAAGGAACCTTAGAGATAACTGGGAGCAGCGTTCTTTAAGACCGTTCACCATGAAAACATCTGGAGTGCCGTTAGATATGGAATCTCAGCCCCCCCTTGTCTTCTGGGGGTGGAACCGAAGAGTCTACATATCTTACAGGCTCAAGTGATTCTTTTGCTCACTGCTAGAGAGCAGAGATTTTGATGATTTCCTTTTATTTACAGATGAGGAAAATTTAACACTTGTTTAACATCTGTAACTACAGATGACCCTTGAACAACATGGGTTTGAACTACATAGATCCCCTTATATGTGGAATTTCTTCTGCCTCTACCACCCCTGAGACAGCAAGACCAACCCCTCTTTTTCTCCTCTTCCTCCTTCTTGGTCTACTCAATGTGAAAACGACAAGGATGAAGACCTTTATGATGATCTACTTCCACTTAACAAATAGTAAATATATTTTCTCTTGTGCATGATTTTTAAAATAACATTTTTTCCTTTGGGTAAATGTATTGTAAAAATATAGTATGTAAGACATGTAACAAACAAAATGCATTAACTGGCTGTTTACGTTATTGGTAAGGCTTCTGGTCAACAGTAGGCTATTAGCAGGTAAGCTCTGGGGGAGTCAAAAGTTTCATGTGGATTTTTGACTGCATGGGGGCGGGGCTGGCACACCCATGTCTGAGTTATTCAAGGGTCAATTCTAATTTGTTCTCACAGTGCATATTTCTCATTAACATGACTAAAGAGGAAACTAGAGATCTAATTTGCTAAAGTGGTCACACTGGCACTTGGGAACATTTTTCCTTGGTAACTGACTTGCTGTCCCATTCACAGGCTACATTATCTGTCCACCCCCAGGAGTGTCAAGAGGTGAAGGAAATAAGATTGGGGTGGTAGTTATGACTTCACAGTATTTCAGGATGGCTTTGACTCAATAAGCATTAATATAATCATTAATTTCCAATTCAAATTCTATTTACAAGATGATGACACAATAAAACAGCAGAAACCCAACATACTACAACCTGACCAGATTCTAACTGCAGGAAGTACACAAGGGGTATGGGATGTGGATCTACCCCTCTTCCCCCACCCCCAGCCCCACCCAAGAGGAAAAAAGCAAGTGGGTAGAAAAGAGAATGAGCTTAAGAGTTAAAGGGCCTGGGGCATAGCCTGAATGTTTCTGAAGACAGGTCAGTGAGCAGATAAAATCGGATGGAGGAAGAAAACACTAGTTCTTGAAGAATGGCAAGGATGTGGATGGGTCAGAAGAAAAATAGAGGACAATTCTGATGAGAAGAACCGTGGGAATGAAGACAGAAGTAATTATGTAGTATTAATGTAGAAGGGAGACACAGAATAGAAAAGGAAGCAGGTAGAAGGAATCAATGAAAAGGCTGGAAAAGCAGAATGATGTTAGGCAGAGCTCATAATAACTTGTATCTAAAAGCCAACATGGGGGAAGAAAATAACCGCTCTCCTTATTTGTAACCAATCCATATTCTACCCAAGTAAGTGACTCAATATTGCTGCTTGCTTATTTGTGATAATTACAGCAGCGAAAACTAACACTTAAGGAGTGTTTACTACTAAGTACTTTACAGGTATGATCTGATTTAAACCTGACTACCACACTATGATATTATTATCATCCCCTTTTACAGAGGAAGAAAATGAGGCGCAGAGAGGTTTGGTAACATCCACAGTTACACAGCTATTCAGCAGTGGTGTCAGACTTGGATCTATACAATTAGAATTCACAATTGTACTCTAGACCACTATGTTGCCTCAGTGGAGTACAACAGGAATAAAAATATTTGTGGCAGGGCCAGGTACGGTGGCTCACGCCTATAATGCCAGCACTCTGGGAGGCCAAGGCAGACGGATCCCTTGAGGTCGAAAATTCGAGACCAGCCTAGCCAACATGGTAAAACCCCATCTCTATCAAAAATACAAAAATTAGCCGGGTGAGGGGGCTTGCACCTATAATCCCAGCTACTTGTGAGGCTGAGGCAGGAGCACTGCTTGAACCTAGAAGGTGGGTGTTGCAGTGAGCAGAGATCACGCCACTGCACTCCAGCCTGGGCGACAGAGCAAGGCAATAGTCATGAACCTTGCACATAATAGGCATTTGTTTTTAAGACATGAAAATAAGAAAGAAAACAGACTTATGAAACAACAGATAATGTCACACAAAAAAAGCATTTAACGAAGCTAGACATAAAAAGTATGTTGAATGGGTGAGATCACAGACTGAAGTGAGTGTCAACCTGGAGAAGCTCCTCTTCTAGTCATCTCCATGTGAAGATGGATAATAAGCAGATTAAACATGTCTAAAGGGAATCACACTCTTGTGGGAGTGAGGAGCTATCTGGAGGTACTCAGAGAAACTAGGTATAAAGCAGTGGTTTTCAAGCTTGAGTGGGCATCAGAATCACCTGGAAGATCTATTAAAACACAGACCAGGCTGGGTGCGGTGGCTCATGCCTATTATCTCAGCACTTTGGGAGGCCAAGGCATGAGGACTGCCTGAGGCCAGGAGTTTGAGACGAGCCTGGGCAACATAATGAGACCCCATCTCTACAAAAAAATTTAAAAATCAGGTATGGCACCTGGAGTGCTAGCAACTCAGGAGTCTGAGGCGAGAGGAGTTCCTGAGCCCAGGAGTTTGAGGTTACAGTGAGCTATGATGACACCACTGCACTCCAGCCTGGGTGACAAAGCAAGACCCTGTATCTATTAAACACACTCCCACGCACCACAAAAAAACACAGAATGCTGGCCCCATCCCACAGTTTGTGATTCATAGATCAGGGTAGGGCCCAAGAATCTCTACTTCTAAAAAACTACATTTTCAAGAACATTGCCTGGGGAAAGTCTCACAGAGGCTCCCATGGAGCCAGCTAACAAGATATTAATCACTGCATTATTTATAGTAGTAGCTGGAAGCACTGTAAATATTCTGTCTCCAGGGGAACTTAAAATGTGAAATATGCTTATGAAAGAATAGCCTGCCATAGTCTGAAACAACAGTGTACAATAATAACATGCACATCTCAAAACGGTATTAAGTGAAAAAAATAAGCAGAATATATGTCATATTATCTAATTTAAATTCACATAAAATAATACATTTTTTTCAAAGTATACATATGTCTAAAAATATGGCAGATTAGATGGACATACATTAAATATACTACAGTGGGAATGAGACAGGGAATGGGGAGTGAAAAGGGAAAAGTATCAGTAAAACCAAAGTGGAGTCTTGTATGCACTGCTGAAAATAGTTTGATGTGAACGGAAGAGTGTGATTTACCCAATTCTGAGTAACACTTGAAGTCCTTAGAAATAATAATAAAAAAAAAAGAACCATTTTCTATAACTTCTCAGTTTATAAAGAAGTTTAGGCAGGGCGTGGTGGCGCGTGCCTGTAATCCCAGCTACCAGGGAGGTTGAGGCAGGAGAATCGCTTGAACCCAGGAGGCGGAGGTTGCAGTGAGCCAAGATCGTGCCAACGCACTCCAGCCTGAGTGACAGAGCAAGATTCCGCCTCCAAAAAAAAAAAAAAATCTCATTTGATTCGTATGATTGTAAGGCACTGCAAACAAGTCTTTTAATTCCCAACTATTATTCAAGAGGAAATTGAGATGCACAGGGGTCACTTCTTAAACACACAGGGCAAAGGTGCTGCCTTTAAGCTAATACACAGACTGTTTTAGAAACCTTCCAAGAGGGTTTGATGGTATAATATTAAGGTATGGGTCAAGGAATCTGCAGGATAAAACAGCAGCCTTCTCTCACCACAAATAGGTATTCATATCTTGACTATGAATAATAATTGAATATTACAACAGCATTTTCACATTCAGAACCGGAAAGTCAGAAAGGGAATTGAGAGGTGGGCTGAGCTACTTACGCTTGTTTCTCATAATGACCGTGGGTAGTGATGATGTGTCATGTGCCTGAAGGCTCCCTTTGGGCTGCTAAAGAGAAAGAAAGTAAGTCCATTGACAATTCACCTCTGTCAAGCCCTGAGAAGCTGAGGAGGAAGGGAGCAAGCAGTTTAGCTTCCTTTCCCACTCCGCTTTCCGCACTGCCCTAAGCACCCTGTGTCCCAGCCACAGTCGCCCTCAATTGCCATCCTCTAAACCTGCCACGTACTCCGCTGCTGTCTATCCTGCCTGGAATGCTTTTCTCACCTTCAGAGGCATGGCATTCTTCCCCTTCAAGACTATTTAAGTGTTGCCTCCTTGGTAAAGCCATCTATAGCTTCTCTCCTCTCCTCACCCAAGGCAGTGACTGGTACCCCTTTCTCATTTATACTAACTGTCTGCCTATCTTCCCCAGTAGATTGCCGGTGCCTTAAGGGCAGCATCTTTTGACTTTTGCATTTTATTTTCAGTAACTAGCATTTATAAGGTGCTGAATTATTGGGTAAAATACTAATTTTAGTTAAGACTTTTGCTGTAGCCATGTGACAAAAATACCTTGAGAAATTATAGATTGAAGCAATTAATCTGAGATAGGTTACTTCCTATTTAAAATGAAATTCCAGGCAGGGTGCGGTGACTCATGCCTGTAATCTCAGCACTTTGGGAGGCCAAAGCGGGTGGATCACCTGAGGTCAGGAGTTCGAGACCAGCCCAGCCAACATGGTGGAACTCTGTCTCAACTAAAAATATAAAAATTAGCTGGGCATGGTGGCAGGCGCCTGTAATCTCACCTACTTGGGAGGCTGAGGCAGGAGAATTGCTTGAACCTGGGAGGCAGAGGTTGCAGTGAGCCAAGACTGCACCATTGCACTCCAGTCTGGGTGACAGAGCGAGACTCTGTCTCTAAAATAAAATAAAATTCCCCCTTTTAGGTTATATTCTCTCACATGGGAGATGCTATATCTCTATTATGATCATTCTGTATAAACTAGTACATTCACAACAATTGAGTCTTACCAGAGATCACAAACTCAAATGACTATGGTGCCGGTAGGTAACAAACAAATGACAGAAGCAAGCTGGGGTGGGGTGGGATGGGGTGTGGGGAGGCAGTGGCGGCCTGGAACTGGCATATCCTGTCTAAAAGAGGCAGCACCACTCAGCTCCAGCTATCCGTCCCTCCCTGCAGGCTCCACTGATGGAGCAGACTCCTGCCTTCAGCCTGCTTAATGAATTTGGAGCTTATATTCTAGTGGGGGGAAGATACAGACCATAAGAAATCTATGTAATAATAAATAAAGATGGGTAAATACAGACTCTAAGAAGGTGGTAACTACTAGGGAAAAAAGGAAAACCTGGGGAGTGCTGGGTACCGGGAAATATCAGGGGGCCGAGGGTTATAAATCTTCCAATTTTTTCAGGAGAACTTAAGAATCTAAACTGACACAAAACATGATTTTGAAAGAGCTGCACTAACTCACATTTTAAAAGTACTACATGAGCCAAACAAAATATATGTCCGTGGGCCGAAGAAGATCTGGGCTATCCTATTTTTTGCCATTTTGATGCTAGTTTTAGTGCTTCTCAAAGTGAGGTCCTTGGACTATCAGCATCACCTGGGAACTTCCTAGAAATGCAAATTCCTGGACTCTCCTCCAGAATCTGAAACTCTGGGAGTGGGGCTCAGTAAGCTATCTCTCAATAAGCCCTCGAGTTGACTCTGATGCACATTCCAGATTGAGGTCATGGCACTAGATAACTATTTGGTGACTGACGAAGCACACAGCTCATTAATCATCTGTGTCGACATAGTTGGAAAGCATTCCTTTGATGAGGAATGAATAGACACAGGTGACTAGAACACTGAAAGCCTCACAGGCTGCCTAAAAGGTATGGCCCCCAACCCACACTTTTTGTTTTAAAGGCCACTGGAAAAGCATGACTACATAGCATACATGTTCAGGGCAGATACCACCATAAAACAGGCACTTTCTATTCTTACATCATGTGATCAGAGCCACCTGTATTATGTACCTGAGGAGAAAAGTGCTACCAGACAGGCTGGGGCTAACCGTAACACCCTCCCCGCCTCCACCAGCAGATCAATGCCCCTGACCTCCACCTGCTGCCCTGATGGTCCTGAAGGAAGAAGACAAGTGTATGAGAAAACCACTTTAATAGCAATATTAAATTGGAAATGGAAATATTAAAATCATGAAGAAATGTATATTGAACATAAAGAAGTTCTGAAAGCATTTTCTTTCCTCAAAGTCTAATTCCCCAGTGTTATTCAAGAAGAGGATTGATCGCTTAAGAGAAAAAATATTTTTTAGTTATAATTCGTTCTCAAAGTTGGTACCGAATGATTAAAACAAACAAAATCCACCACAACCTCAACTCTCCCAACTCCTGAGGATCTTGCTGGTTTAAACTCTTTTATTTTAAGCCTTCTTTTAGCCAGAAAGTCTTACCTTCATTTTGACCTTTGCACAGGAGGCTAGACTTTCTCGGCAGCCTTTGTGGACAAAAGCACTGCAATCTGAAAAGAAAGCAAACCCAAGGTCACATGAACAAAGCAAACAGATTCCAGATTCTGAGTTTCCACTGCTGCCACAAGTGGCCTCTGAATTTCAAAGTGAAGTCACTCACATGTGAGAATGTGACTAACTGAAATTACAGATTGCAGTCCTCTTCTAGGAAGCAGGTCTGTGATGTTATTTGGAGGAGGAAAAACATAAGCAGATGTGATTTCTTTCTCTTTTTTTTTTTTTTCCCCAGTGTTCGTGTCTTTATTTGGAGACTGGGAGACAGATTACAGCTTAATGAGAGGAACGACGACTCAAGTGATCTCATGGATTCAAATGATCTCATGGGAAGGGTGAGTTTCCTGGCCCTCAGGGAGTGACAGATGTGATTTCTAATTAACAAAAACTAGTAAGTCTGGAACTTTTCAGACAGGAAGCTGAGAGGCTACCAAAACTAAAAGTGAAAGTGTCTGCCATCAATGTGTAAGTCTAAATTACAAATAAATACATAAATAAAACCCCTAACAGGGGTTACAAAATTTGTATGACTGTAATAAAGCACAGAATATAAAATCTGAAAAGTTTAACTACGCTGGGATTTTTGCAACCCATTCTCTGAGACAGGAACCACACACGAAAGGTCATCAGAACCCTACATACACCCCTGGGAACTGTGACTTAAGAGAAAATGGAGACTTCTTGAAAGATAAAGCAGAGACCACAATTTGGCAAGGACAGCATTGTATCTTAATTCCTTTACTTTTCACTCCCTTGGCCTACAAGGGCCACTGACGTAAAAACCCAGGCCTCTGTGTCTCAGAAGGCTTACCATCAGCTCTCAGCGCTGCTATAAAATCACATAACAGAGGCATTCCAGGAAGCCAGAGGTAAAGCAGAAACAAACGAAAGATCTGTCTGTGGGGACACTCGAAGAGGAGACACTCTTGTGGGAAGGGCTCACTCAGGAAATCAACCACAGATACCCTTCACTAGGCAATGCCTTGCAGACTGATTCAGGAAGCGTCACAGGTCCTGTCTACACCAACTTATCAGTTAAGGGCCAACATCTCTTTAGCCCAGATGTATGGATCTGGGGGTGACTGGAGTGGTGATGGGGAGGAGAGGTAACCAGAAAGGAGACTGCTAGAATCCCAGACCTCAAAGGCCTTTTCCATTCCTTTTTTAACACTTCCTTTAACAACCACTTGGTTCACAGGTCTCCTCCTTAATACCACTGGCACAGTGTACTGAGATTCTCTTGGGTTTTTCTCTATCCCCTTTCTGGGGCAGGGAACATTCACCCACTGCTGAATCTTGAATTAAGCCTCTCTAGCATAGTGCCTGGCTCATGCATCCTATTCAAATGCCCCTCTGTAGGCTCTACTATGCCTATTTAAACTAAAATTAGATGAATGCCCTATTACAGCCTTGATTACAGTATGTCAAATATCAATTTAGTAACACAAAAGGACAAACAGCTGTCAAACTAAATTTGACATAGGTCCTGGCTTTGCTTATTAGTTAGTATGATCCTAGCACAAGTCCCTTCTGGACAGGCCCCCGTTTCCTCATCTATAAAATTAAAAAGGAGGAATCACATTTTCTCCCAGGTTCCCTCTGCTGTGATTCTATTAGATGGGTAAGTGAGTTTCAGGCTGCTGGACCCACAGCAAGAAGCATAACAAAGTGGTCGAGGCAAACGACTTGATTTATTTTCTAGTAAGCCAAAATGTGTTTCTGCCCATCCTCACAAGCACTATTCTTACTCAGGGTGTATGGTGCACCTCCCCTCCTCTGCCACAGAGATGCCTGGGACTTGCAGCTGGCATGCTCCTTTCTGGTTTCTTCCCCTCCCATTAGTTGATCCATCATCTCCTTCTCACGCACAGACTTGAAAGCCCACCCCACCCAAACCCTTTCTCTTCACAAAACCCAGCTCAGCTAAAGTCTTTCAAATAGATCATCTTTAAGTCCATTTCTCTTTCCCTTCTACACAAAAAGTATGCAAAGACTATAAGCAGGCAAAGTCAATGATCAGTAGATCTATGTCTTTCAGCATGCTGAATCCTCAATATATAATACTGAAGAGAATAAAGCAAATTGCAAAATGAGAGGTATTGTATGGTAGCATTTATGTAAGCTAAAAACAAAAACAAATTATATGTTGTTTATGTATGAGAATAAATCATAAAACACAGACTACAAATGCACTGAATTCATGACAGTGCTTGTCCTTGGGGAGGAAGGAAGATGCATGGGGCAGGGAAACAAAGGGGAATCCGAACTTAATCATAATGGTTTCTTAAAAAGTGAAACAATCTGAAGCAGTATGACAGAATATTACTATGTGTTCATTTTGAATCATGGACCCATATGTGTTAAATTACCTATGTATAATACTTTGTATTAACATTTTTCAAAATTAAAAAAATTTTTGATTTTTAAAAAATCATCACACTCTGTCTTTCAAAGTTTCTTGGATTTGCTTATAAGCATTTCCATATCTTTTTGAATAATCCATTTATCACATCTTGTGATAACTTAAAAATAAGATTTTATTGTCTTATAATCCAGTTATAAAAGCACATTTTTTTCTTTTGTTTTACTGAACATCTAGAATATTTTAGGCACCTAAAGGCAACACAGGAGGTGGTAGATTTGCTAGAGAACCAGCTACTAACTCTGATCTGCAAAAGTGACCAAGAACACTATGGGCAAAATTTGTTTCCAAGTTCTGTTCTTTCTGTTCCTTTCTTCCCAACCAGTTCCAACACCCTACAGAGATTTAAACAATGATGATTTTTAAGGGAGTGGCACTATCACTTTTAAAAAGGCTTCAGCAGTATTCAAACTCTCAGGCTAGTGTCTGAGTGTCTGAATGAATCATAAAAGCAGAAAAAAAATCATTTAAAATGTGCTTCCAGTAAAGAACTTTTCATATAAATTCACTTTTAATTAATTGAAACATGTCCCCAAACCCACAACCCAGTTGGAAGTTTAACAGGCTCTATATTATGGTTATGAGTCTTGTCTTAGTGATAGTTTGCATGGACATCTCCTTAAGATGCTGAAGCACCTACTTGAAAAACACTCAACTTGTTTCTAAGTTGTCCTGGACTCAATTAACAGTGACAGTTTTAGTGCTGTGTGTGGGTGATTTAGAAACTTCAGCCCCACTGACATCAGCCAAAGTCATGAGATTAAAATCTTACTCTCTGTTTGGGAAAACAGAAAATTACCAAGAACACAAGAATTGAAGGCAAATCTAATACATTTTTAAGCTCTCTGCCACAAACCATACCATGCTGTTATGAAGATCAGAGAATTATCTGGCCTTTTATTTATTTATCTGATAGATTTCCTAATAGCAGCAGGCAATATGCTTTTATTTTTTAAAATTCTTCAAAAAGGTCTCAGCACAGTGGTTTATGGGAACAGAGCTAACCCCTAATTGGATTCCTCTGAACTTAAAACAAACAGCCCAGCTTTCAACTTCTTTCTTTGCTACAAGGAGGCATCAAACCAAAGAAAATGAAGTTAAATCCACATGACTAGAGACTATCATCTATCTATTGCTGTATCTTTTTTTTAGCCCATGCCACCAACCACCAAAGATCTTTGGAGAATGGTTATATACTATGTGTTTTTTATCTTTGGGAAGAAAAATAAAACAAACCATTAGTGAGGCTAACTTAAGAAAATCAACTTTATACAATGGTAAGAGGAGTGGCTATGCAAACTGAAATGAAATGACAGAGTATCAAAGGACTGCCTACATAGAAACGAGTCATCTTTGTGAGCTAAGTCATATGTAGCCAGGGCTCTGACAAAAGAGGTCTTCTAGTACTTTAGTCCACTGACCATCATTTGGGAATAGGCTGAAGACTTCTGACTGTTCTGCCTACAGATGTGAGCAGCAAAATCTAACTGGGAAAAATGACCTGATCCTTCTCCAGGACATGAGCTGAAGAATGACCTTTAAGGACAGAAATGTACAACTTTCTCTTATCATTTCAACTCTAATCAAGAAAATGAAAATAAAACAAAAAAGTTAAATATGAGCAAATTTAGAAATGCATTCTACAAAATTCTTTCTGCAACTTCTTGTTTAAAATCTTTAACAAGGGCAACACGCCAAAACCCCACCTCTACAAAAAACACAAAAATTAACCAGGTATGGTGATGCATGCCTACAGCACCAGCTACTTATGAGGCTGAGGCAGGAGGATCACTAGAGCCTGGGACGTCAAGGCTGGGCCATGATCACTCTGCTCCACTCCAGCCTGGGCAACAGAGTAAGACCCTGTCTCTCAAAAAAAAAAAATTATTAAATATATATATATATATTTTATTTTTTTGAGATGGAGTCTTGCTTTGTCACCCAAGCTGGAGTGCAGTGGTATGATTTGGCTCACTGCAACCTCCGTCTCCTGGGTTCAAGCGATTCTGCTGTCTCAGCCTCTTGAGTAGCTGGGATTACCGGTCCGTGCCACTACGCCTGACTAATTTTTTGTATTTTTAGTAGAGATGGTATTTCGCCATGTTGGCCAGGTTGGTGTCAAACTCCTAACCTCAGGTGATTCACTCAGCCTTCCAAAGTGCTGGGATGACAGGCGTGAGCCACCGCACCTGGCCAATAAATAAAATCTTTGGGGGATTTGAGACATCGCCCTATCTGGACTAAGAGTGCTTATATGCCAAAGGCATGTGAGATGTTCTTGTAGCTGGTGTAATAACCACAGTGCTGATGTACAGAACAAGAGGAAAGCCACAAAAAAGAGCCAAATCATCTCAGCTGAAGTAGCCCAACAGCAGTTTTCGTAAGAACACTGGTAAACAAAAATGAAACAAAATGAAAGTGTTCTGCTTAAAAAAGAATTGCCTTTATTGCTTAGGGTCTTTTTTTTTTTTACCATCCTTTTTCCTAAGTAATAAATTTCCTTCCTTTAATCAATATGTATTTTACTCTCTCACATAAGCAATGAACTATATAAATGCCAGAAAACTGTCTGTCCAGAGAGCAACTTTTCCTGACGAAATCAGAAGCAAAATGTAACCATCACACACATTCTAAATTCTTGTGTTTCCTACTTAGATTGCAGCTGGTTTACTTGTTTATTTTTACGTAAAAGAAACAACCTACCACAAAAGTACTGAAATGCTGCTAGCACAACAGAAAATAAATCAGCAATAATCTCAGTATCATTTTACATCTGTTTAAAGCAAGCAAAACAGAACCACTGGCAAGACCCCAAAACCTGAACATAACAAATTCCTTATTCTGAAGGACTCCACTAAGTCACTAAGATTTTCAAAGAATAAATTATTTGTGGCAGCTGGAAAGAACAGCTGACTATTCAAGGACAGCTTTACATAACAGAGAAATAAGAGTTGAAAGGACATTCCTCTATTAACTCTGTGAAAGTCACCTAATCCTAAAACAAGAGTAGTTTTGGCTGAGATTAAAAAAAGTCCCAGTTTCTTGTATAAATCATCATAATATATCATCATGACGGATTATATGGCTGATCTTTCTAACCACAAGTTAAAGGTGACTAGGCAGTGCTGAGGGTATGAAGCTCTATCCAGGCATCAGCCAAACATGGTTACGCTTAACCACAATGGGAAGCCACTGTCTCCCAAGAGCACAAAGGTTTCCTAGGAGGTAAATGACTAACTGCACGGACGCTACATTTCCCACAACTCCTGGGAAGATCTTGGATATGAGAGGCAATGGAGGGAAGTGACAAAAGATTCTGGGTCCCCAAAGTACCCATATTTTCTGCTTCCTGCCAAGATAACACATGGGACTTCATACATACAAATATTCAGGTTCTTCAGGAAGCTGAAGATAATCAGCCCATTACTTCGGTTCATTTGAGAAGATGATTATATACTATTTTGTTGCTTTCAATTCTTTTCGCTCCCTTTTTTTTTTTTTTTTGAGTCAGAGTCTCACTCTGCTGCCCAGGCTGACGTGAAGTGCAATGGCGTGATCTTTCGCTCACTGTAACCTCTGCCTCCTGGGTTCGAGCACTTCTCCTGCCTCAACCTCCCGAGTATCTGGGATTACAAGCGCCCACTACCACACCCAGCTAATTTTTTGTATTTTCAGTAGAGACAGGGTTTTACCATGTTGGCCAGGCTGGTCTCGAACGCCTGATCTCGTGATCTGCCCACCTTGGCCTCTCAAAGTGCTGGGATTACAGGCGTGAGCCATCGTGCCCGGCCTACCCCCTTCTTTTTATAAGAGGCAGGCTGCAGACTGTCTTACACAAACCTTAATGCTATCACTAGATGTTGAGACTATTTCAGCACTACTTCTGGAGTAAGGTGGTATGCAAACTAAAGAATGTATTTTTGAAACTTAGGTGTATATTATTAGGGTAACAATCAAGCCCAACTTAAACTATTCCTTTTTGCTGTCTGATTCTTTTTAGTTTAAACCTCAAATATAGCCAGGCGCAGTGGCTCACACCTGTAATCCCAACACTTTGACAGTTTGAGGAGGGTGGATCACCTGAGGTCAGGAGTGCAAGACCAGTCTGGCCAATATGGTGAAACCCCATCTCTAATAAAAATACAAAAAAAATAGCCAGGTATGGTGGCATGTTCCTGTGGTCCCAGCTACTTGGGAGACCGAGGCAGAAGAATGGCTTGAACCTGGGAGGAGGAGGTTGCAGTGAGCTGAGACTGCGCCACGGCACTCCAGCCTAGGTGACAGAGATGCGCCACTGCACTCCAGCCTAGGTGACAGAGA
>NC_045439.1:95975134-96000913 GCF_002776525.5 Piliocolobus tephrosceles | reverse complement strand
CTAGGTGACAGAGATGCGCCACTGCACTCCAGCCTAGGTGACAGAGACAGACTCCATCTCAAACAAACAAAAAACATCCCTCAAATATGTTACATCTTTTTCTGTTTTTTGCTGAGCAGGCAGAACTAAGATAATCTCTGATGTTCGATTAGATCAAGCTATTACCAAAAATCAAAGAACAACTAGCAAAGGTTATTATGACCCTTATCCCCACTGACAGACTTCCCAAACAGACAAGACTTTAGTCTAGTGATAACACACTGGACTTCATGAAATAATGTGCTTCCAGAAAAAGCAAATTCCTTGGGTGACTTCATATTAAAATTTATAGGTTCAACCAAAAAAGTCCCATTCCACTTATAAGTGTTTCTCAGCACAGAACCGGTAGCCAATCCACTATTTCACTGGTTTTCCAAAACACTAGAAAAACTCTTTAAAAAGTCTCATAGGAAATAAAATATTAATATACCGTGTTCAAATGTGTAAAAGAGTACAGGTTTATTTTCTGAGTTGCAATTTTAATATTTACTTTTAAAGTTAATGAGAACAATGAAGTTGCTGTGATGAACTAAAAAATGTGAAATCAGAGGTACATGACATTTGCGATTCACTTATCCACCATAACCTCTAATTTATTTCTCTATTTAATTTCGAGTACATGATACAGAGAACATCTTAACGTTCTTCATGTAGATAAATAACCAAAATTAGCAGCTTTTTTTTAATGGCTTGCCTTGCAATCACAGTATAATCTTCAATTAATTAGAGATGGAAGGAAAAATACAAATGAGTAGGTAGGCTGATAGCTAAAGCTAATATATTGATGTTAAAATCTGGGAATTATACCTTTAAGAATGTATGTTTTTATGTAGTTCTAAATATATATAAATTCAGAAATCTGTGGAACTTCCAAACACCTGACATCCTGAAAGCTACTGCCCTATCCATTAAACTATTTAATCACTATACAGAAGTGTGGCTGAGAATCTCAGAGTCTCAAACCTTTCATACAGTTTTCCCCAATCAATACCAAACCCTACACAAGTGATTCTTCATGGGTAGCTCTGGCATCACTGGGCAATGGAAGTCTACTAGAGGTAACCCAGATCTTGCTCTCCAGAGGTGGTTCTAGCACATATGACAATGATATCATAAGGAATCCAATAATTTGTGGTGTCCTAGCTATGTGTGCTTCACCATCCAGGGAGTCCAGTAAAAGATAATTTCTATTATGTTTAACAAGAAGATGTATCAAGAAAGCAAAAATGGGCTTAGGATGCCTGTGCATTCTCCTACATTAACTGAATATTTTTGCTATCTGATAAATTTATTATATGCCAGTTACAGGTTTAATTCTGAGTGATAGTCTAATGTAGACAAAGACTTAATACAGCCAAAGAGGGCAAATTTCAACTATTTGTAACCTAGAAATAATGTATACACACAAGTCAACGGCAATACAAGGCTAAATATACACTGGCATATATTAGACAACTTCTTTTAACCTGAACTTAAAATTGCAAAATTATCTGGAGCTAGTCATGGAAAGGTACAGCCACTCATTATAACCATAAACCAACAATTCTTAAATCTATTGTCCTCTATAGCACAAGATTCTTCGGGTCTTCAAAAAGATTGTCTATAACTTTCAACCTTAAATCTCCTGATGTTTCACATCACAATCCAGAACTGAGAGTTGGTAGATCAACTATCCTATTTCTGATTCAAGCAGGTGCTATCAATAACAGTGGTAGAACAACTCTCCTTAAGGCTTATAAGCTTACTCTGTTCTGATAGTAATTCTGCTTTGTCCATTAAATTCTCGAATCAAACACCAACCTATTTTGTGCTTTCGTCAAGAGGTCAGCTGATAAATAACTAGAAAAACCTTTGAAACTATCAGTGGTCCAATATCTACATTTTATTTTTAGACATACAAATAATACGTAAGTACATTCTTTAAAAATTCAAACAATAGGCCGGGCGTGGTGGCTCAAGCCTGTAATCCCAGCACTTTGGGAGGCCGAGGTGGGTGGATCACGAGGTCAGGAGATCGAGACCATCCTGGCTAACACGGTGAAACCCCGTCTCTACTAAAAAATACAAAAAAACTAGCCGGGCGAGGTGGCCGGCGCCTGTAGTCCCAGCTACTCAGGAGGTTGAGGCAGGAGAATGGCGTAAACCCGGGAGGCGGAGCTTGCAGTGAGCCGAGATTTGGCCACCGCACTCCAGCCTGGGCGACAGAGCGAGACTCCGTCTAAAAAAAAAAAAAAAAAAAAAAATCAAACAATATAAAAGAATAAAATAAAGAGTCCTTTTCAACTCCTTTTCTCCTTATTTCTCTTTTTTTTTCAGATTGTTAACAGTTTGGTGTATAGCCTTTGAGATATTTTTGTACTTTTTTTTTTTTTTTAAATAGATAGAGTTTCACTTTTGTTGCCCAGGCTGGAGTGCAGTGATGCAATCTCGGCTCACTGCAACCTCTGCCTCCTGGGTTCAAGCGATTCTCCTGCCTCAGCCTCCTGAGTAGCTGGGATTACAGATGTGCACCACAATGCCTGGCTAATTTTTTGTTTTTTAGTAGAGACGGGGTTTCACCATGTTTCCCAGCCTGGTCTCGAACTCCTGACCCTCAGGTGTTCCATCTGCCTTGGCCTCCCAAAGTGCAGGGATTATAGGTGTGAGCCACCGCACCCGGCCTATTTTTGTAAATTTATATAAACTACTGTTTTCCATAAACTGGGATCATGCTGTATATACTGTTGTATTTACTGACTTTTCAACTCATCAAAATGTCTTGGAGAGCTCTGTCTGTACCTGCAGATATCTCCCAGGGCTTGGCATACTATGGTCCTTGGGCTGAATTAGGCCCATTGCCTATTTTTGTAAATTTTTTTTTTTGAGACAAGGTCTCACTCTGTTGCCCAGGCTGGAGTGCAGCGGCTCAATTTTGGCTCACTGCAACCTCTGCCTCCTGGGTTCGAGTGATTCTCCCAACTCAGCCTCCCAAGTAGCTGGGATTACAGGTGTGCACCACCATGCCTGGCTAATTTTTGTATTTTTAGTACAGATGGGTTTTCACCATGTTGGCTAGGCTGGTCTCAAACTCCTGACCTCAAGTGATCTAACCACCTAGGCCTCCCAAAGTGCTGGGATTACAGACATGAGCCACCATGCCAGGCCTGTAAATAAATTTTTTATTGGAACACAGTCACATCCATTGTCTATGGTTGCTTTTGTGCTACAAGGACAGGGTCCAGTAGTCATGACAAAGACCTGATGGGCTGCAAAGCCTAACATACCGTTGGTTCCTTTGCAGAAAAAGTTTGGCAACCTCTGATCTGTCCTATGTTCTCTCTTTTTATTTATTTTTTGAGACGGAGTCTTGCTCTGTCTCCCAGCTGTAGTGTAGTGGCTAGATCTTGGCTCACTGCAACCTCTGCCTCCCAAGTTCAAGCAATTCTCCTGCCTCAGCCTCCCGAGTAGCTGGGACTACAGGCACCACCACCATGCCTGGCTAATTTTTGTATTTTCAGTAGAGATGGGGTTTCAACACGTTGGCCAGCTGGTTTCCAACTCCTGACCTCAAGTGATCTGCCTGCCTCGGCTTCCCAAAGTGCTGGGATTACAGGTGTGAGGCACCACGCCTGGCCCCTATATTCTCTATTTAGTATCAGCCTATCCATCTATATGCTACACAAAATATACTATATTTTATTGATGAATATTTAAATTGCTTTCAATTTTTCCAGAATATAAACAATGTTACAATAAATAAGTACCAAGGATCATACTTTAGAATTCCTTTTTTTTTTAAGCCACTGTGGGAGCCTGGCTTATACTGATATTCAATAAATATTTGTTGACAAACTGCTTTTGAATGAATCACATATCAAACACAGTAGCTTGCAGAATTCAGCCAAATGAACTTTGTTGATTGACTTCATATAAGTTCAAGGACTTAAGGGTATAATTATTGATAATTAAATGTAAAAAATAAATCCAGTGTGAAGTCATTAAGATTTTCTAGACTAAAGGTCTCCCCTTACTAATGCAGACAACAGAGTAGAAGCCATTTTCTTCCTTTATAAACAATTATAAATCAGGACAATATGCTGAAATATTTGAAAAAAATCCATGAATACCTTTCAGTGACTATTTGCATGCTTGAAGTTTTACTCAGCTGTTTTTAAATCTATCCATTAGTTGTTACATCTTTTTTTCCATTATAGATTCCATTTGTTTCATCCTTTTAGTAATTATCGGTTTTTTTGTTTTTTGTTTTTTTTTTGAGACAGAGTCTCGCTCTGTCACCCAGACTGGTATGCAGTGGTACGATCTCAGCTCACTGCAACCTCCGCCTCCTGGGTTCAAGAGATTCTCCTGCCTCGGCCTCCTGAGTAGCTGGGATTACAGGCGCACATCACTATGCCTGGCTAATTTTTGTATTTTTAGTAGAGACAGGGTTTCACCATGTTGGTCAGGCTGGTCTTGAACTCCTGACCTCGTGATCTGCCCGCCTCAGCCTCCCAAAGTGCTGGGATTACAGGCATGAGCCACCACACCTGGCCCTTTTTAGTGATTTTCAACATCTCTTGCTTGTATATCTCCTAATTCTTCCTCACGGTGGTTTACTTCCTTATGTGGCATCTATGTATCTTTTATTGTGAGCTCAGCTTCACAGGATTTTTTCTTCTTGTCTTGGGTATACTGTTTTGTCAACCTAACCCAATGGAGCAGTTCTACATCTGCTACAAGCTGGGTCCCTCAAGGATCTGTCATTCCTAAACTGGAATTTCATGAAACCTCTTGTGAAAGTTTCTTAGCCTGAAGTTCCAGCACATACAGACAGTGTAAACTTGGACTCCAGATTCCTCAATTCTCACTCAGGGTCCTGGGGAGACTGCAAGGTTCCTTTCTGCTTCTGAAGGCCAGCAGGTAGAATTTTTCAAAGCCCTTCATCATGGATGTTAGTCTTAAAACAGCGTTTCTTATACAGGGGCCTCAGTTCCGGCTCCCACTACATACCCTGAGGTCATATATCTTGACCCCCAAATGAGGGGTCATGCTCTTTACTGCTCTGAGTTCCCTCAGGGATTTTCTATTTGGCAGGTTCAGCTATGTATTAATATTTTAAAAATATATTTTATCTAGCATTTTATATTTTATAGCAGAAGGCAGGTATCTAGTCTGCTTTACTGATGAAGTTCCCTGAATATTAGTTTCATACTGCCAATCAAGAAATATAGCCTCTTCCCGTTTTTCTGAGATCAGTGCTCCCCAAAAGAAGAACTGGCACATTGCAAGGAGTGATGAAAAAAACAATCCCTCGGAACACAGGAGGAAGATTTTACAGCTCTCATTTAAGTTGACTTCTTAAGGTAGAAGAAATATTGAGTTAACGTCTAACTGATAGGCAGGTGCCTCGCTCAGTCTTTATGTTAGGCAGCCTCACTTTATATGTGACACTAGAGGTTTCTCAAGGGAGTGGGGTGTTCTTCACTCAGCAGGTGGGCTAGGCATGCATAATCCACATTTGTTTACTTGCAGTGTACTGTGATTAATGGAAACGTACAGGTGCCCAATAAAGTGGGCTTATGGATTATATTACCTGGCTTCAACTAAAATCAAATGAAAATAAAGAGAGTTACACAAATTCCTTCAAAGAAGTCATGAATCAAAGACAACAGTAATCATACTAATAACTAACCAGAAAACAAGAAAATGGCAATTCTGAGACATCTCTTATTCTAAAAAATGAGCTCTTTAAAAGTATGGCATAGTAGGACTTGTATGTATTTTTTATGTTGTGTATGTATCCTATGTGAGTATGCTAAAAATGTTTTAATAATAGGTGAACATGCTAGAAAGTGCTTGGTGACTACTGCTCTAGGCAACCAGGTTATTCCAGTACTAAGAGGCTGTGTCCAGTGGCTAAAAAACTAAACTACAGACCTTCAACTGGTGTCCCAGAAAAGAGTCCTATTAGAACCTGGGTTCCAAAATAAACAGGAATACTGAATAGTGATAGTCTCTTGTTTCCTAGAGGTTACATGAAATTACTACTATGTGGTAGTGGCTCTCAATGGTCTGGTAAGTCACAAACGAAGGATGATATTAATGTGTGTGATCTCTGCCCACAGGGATGCATAAAGATTTGGGTGAGAGCTCTCATGGCTTTTTGTTACTTTTGAAAAAACAGGACAGTAAAACAAATAGTGTTGCTGACTACTTTGGGGCTATAACATCCATAAAAATCATTTTACATGAATGTGTGTCATAAAGTCAATCATTTCAAAAAGTCACAGGAACTGTAGCACAGATTAGACAGGCTGTGGGCTGTGTGCTAGCTGGAACTCCACTCCTCTTCCATGCAAGAAAGTGAGTGGAAATCACCATAGAAGTATGTTCCAATCTGTCCAAATACACATTATTATTATTATTTTTTTTTTTTTTTGCTTTTTGAGATGGAGTCCCACTCTAGTTGCCCAGGCTGGAGTGCAATGGCATGATCTCGGCTCATTGCAACCTCCCCCTTCCAGGTTCAAGAGATTCTCCTGAATCAGCCTCCCGAGTAGTTGAGGTTACAGGCATGTGTCACCACTCCCAGCTAATTTTGTATTTTTAATAGAGACGGGGTTTTGCCATGTTGGCCAGGCTGGTTTTGAATTCCTGACCTCAGGTAATCCGCTTGCCTCGGCCTCCCAAAGTGCTATGATTACAGTGTGAGCCACCACGCCTGGCCCAAATACACTTTTAAACATTTCAAATTTCTACCAGGCACAGCGGTGCATGCCTAAATACCAGCTACTCAGGAGGCTGGCTAAG
This sequence comes from Piliocolobus tephrosceles, assembly GCF_002776525.5. Taxonomy (NCBI): domain Eukaryota; kingdom Metazoa; phylum Chordata; class Mammalia; order Primates; family Cercopithecidae; genus Piliocolobus; species Piliocolobus tephrosceles. Next base: position 95,994,085 of record NC_045439.1, on the reverse strand, counting down.
CCAGGAAGATCACTTGATGTCAGGAGGTCAAGACTAGCCTGGGCAACTTAATGAGTTAAGTTAACTATTTTTAGTAAGAAATTACTTGGGATATCCAACATAAATGACTGAAAACAAGATTTCAGGACATCATGGTCTGAGAATTGCTTCTTGACATCTGAATTCGTTACTATTTTGTCTGAATTGGTTATAGGTATAATATCAGGTTAATTGCCTCAGTCTTCTGGGTGACGGGGCTGGGCCTGGGCTGGCTGGAACTCACCTCTGACCACAAGCAGCCTCCTTGATTTACCCTGGTATGCTCTACAAATGCTACTTTTGATCTGTACACTGACAAAATTTGAAATGCACTGCCTTAGAGCAAAAATGTGCAAATTATGGTCTGTGGGCTAAATGTGGCTTGAAGCCTATTTTTGTATAGCCCATGAGCTAAGAATAATTTTTACACTGTAAATAGTTTTTAAAAATAAAAAAATTGGCCGGGTGCGGTGGCTCACACCTGCAATCCCAGCACTTCCGGAGGCGGAGATGAGCAGATCACGAGGTCAGGAGATCAAGACCATCCTGGCTAACATGGTGAAACCCTGTCTCTACTAAAAATACAAAAAAATTAGCTGGGTGTGGTGGTGGGCACCTGTAGTCCCAGCTACTTGGGAGGCTGAGGCAGGAGAATCGCGTGAACCCGGGAAGCGGAGCTTGCAGGGAGCTGAGATTGCACACTGCACTCCAGCCTAGGCGACAGAGTGAAACTCCATCTCAAAAAAAAAAAAAAAATCAAATTATTACATAACAAAAATTTTATGAAATTCAAATTTCAGTATCTGTAAGTGAAGTTTTATTGGAATCACACTCGTTGGTTTATAATACATAAACCACTGGCTGCTTTTGCGCTGCAACTACAGAGTTCAAGAATTGTGACACAGACCATGTGGCTCACGACACCTAAGATACTTTTTATCTCGTTTTGTACAGAAAAAGTTAAGCAACTCCTGAGGGTGTCTTATCAAAACCAGGAACAATGCTCAGTTAGCAGACCTGGCTTTCAGCAGATCAACATAGAATGTCTCTGTGCATGAAGGTGCTCTCCCTTGGCAGTCACTATGGCTTAATGTTGGTAATGGTTGAAGCATACACCAAAGTAATAGAATAAAAATGAGCACATATGATCTAACAAAAGACCACTGAGTAGCTTTAGGGTTTGGGGCTATGGGTAATTTTGATGCTGACACTGACTTTGAAAACGTGGAGTGGTTTAGAGATTATAGAACAGAGTGCAGATGCTCCTCATCCTTTCAATGAGACTACATCCACATAAACCCGTGGTAAGTTGAAAATACTGTAAGTCAAAAATGCATTTAAACTTTCTGGACATCATAGCTTAGCCTGGCCTATCTTAAACATGTCTAAAACACTTATATTAGACTATAGTTGGCCAAAATTATCTAGCACAAAGCCAGTTTTATGATAAAGTGTTGACTAGCTCATGTAATTTACTGACTACTGCACTAAATGTGAAAAACAAAATGAGTGTACGGGTAGACAGTTTATACTGAATGTGTACTGCTTTTGAACCATTGTAAAGTTAAAAAACTGTAAGTTGAACCATCTTGACTGTGTATTTGAAATTGGGGTTGTCTGAAAAAAAAAACATAGGCTGTATGTTATATATCTAGAATGTCTTTCTTGTATCATGTCTAAAGAAAGATATAAAAAGGGTTACTTCTCCACATAAATGAGGAACAGATAAGGAGTGGGGTGGACAGGAAACTAGAAATGAGCTTTCCTGAGCCAAGAGAGTTCCATCTTATGAGAGGAAGAAGCACGTCTCTTACTTGCACAAGTATAGGCATCTTTGTTGGTGAAGGGCTTCATACACTGGCTACAGCTGATAGGACCCACAACAGGAATGGAACTGAAAGTGTGCCCGTTGAGAGTCTTCTTATCTTTCTCCTTGTCTTTAGAATCTTTCTCCTTCTCCTTAATCTTATCTTTTTCTTTTTCCTTTTCCTGCCGAAGGAAAGAAAAGAATCCACAGTTAATTAAACACTGGAGGGCCTTCTCCTTACCTGGGCACCCAGATGGCATGTGGTCAACAGTGGCTGGTGACTATTTTGGACAAGAGTGAGAAAGTTCTGGGCAAAGTGTGTGTGTGTGTGTGTGTGTGTGTGTGCTTTTTTTTTTTTTTAATTAAGGTGTTGGCAGGCAAGCTACATTAGAAAATTCACATGAAAACTGGGCAGGCTGAATAGTTCTGGAAGTGGCTTATCCATTGGTTACTTCTACCGATAGACACAATGCCCAAGGACCAGTACTGCAAGGAGGGCTTCTGACGCCTCAGCACAGTCCTTCCTCAGCAAGCTACAGCACAGTCCACACAGGAAGAGAGGTCAGCTTTAGGCAGAAGGCAGAAGAAAGGGTGGTAGCAATTCTGGGATTGGCCTGAGGGAGAGAAAGATGCCTGGGTGGCATGAAAAATTGCCGAGGCTCCTCTCTAACTTTCTCACATCAATCGTATATCCCTAAGTGAGGGAGTACCTATGAAGTTTCCTCCTTTACTTTAGTTAGAAACATAAATATGCCCCACATACACATTTTCAGTTTCTGCTAATTAGAATTTTAAGGTTTATAAATATTAACTTTGACCTAATTTTCAAACTGGCAAGAAGAGACTGATAAGAGGGGGAGACTGGAAAACCACACAGTGGTTAAGAATACGGATAATGGTACCAGACCTTGGTTCAGATTCAGGTACTACTACTACTACTACCATGACTACCAACACCAACACCAACACCACAACTACCACTACTACTACTACTTGGTAATGGTGTGACCCTGGGTAAATTATTTCTCTGAGCCTCAGTTTTCTCATTTGTCAAATGGGAATAATCACAAAAGTACCCATCTCATACGTTTTTTAAAACACATGAGAATTAGGTGAGATAATACATTTCTAAAGCATTTTGCACAGTGCCTGGCACAAACTGAATACACAGTAACACTTAGCAATATTATTAATTACTCATAATTTACTGGAAATGAGTTTCATTAGCTCATTATTCTCCTAAGCCAACATAGAAAGGTATTGCTTGCAGTAATGGAACGGAAGTTTTGATGTGAGCAGGGAAGATAGAAGAAATCGGGGAGTGGCTAAAGGATAACGGGGCAGGGCACGGAGGATAGGAGAATGCACAGATGACAGGAAGGAGCCTTGTTAATAATTTTTCTCAAAAGCCACCTTTGTCATTCCTCAAGCTAGTTACCAACAGGGTCACTTCCTTTAAGAAAACAGAGTACTAGGGAAAGGAAGTCCCAAAGCTTAGTAGCTCACTCCCCTACCCTGAGTACCTAGGGGTGCAGGAAGGCAGGAAAAGCAGGCATGTCCCTAGGCTGGAAAGATAACCTTCCTAAGCCGTGCTCTCTGACCTCTTTTGTGAAGTTCCTTTCTTTCCTGTGGTCTTCCCTCACTTGTCAGAGTGGCAACAGAAACTGATACTCATCTTGTGCTTTCTGTGTGCCCAGCCACTGCCCAGGTGCTTCTACTTACTGAGCAGGCCATAACCAGGCCAGGTACAAAGCGCAGGGGACATTAGCAAAGGAGAGATCAGACTGGGTGACCAGCGGGGGCACGGGCTGGGAGTCAGGAGCTCTAAGTGCCAGAATACCTTGGCCATGTCACCTCAAGAATAATGTAGGAATGTCAGAAATGTTCTAGAGACAGACTGAAAGCAGAGGACTCATATGACATCAAGCCTCAATCGAAGAGAAGTTGTTATCAAAGCTTCAGTCATGAAGAGGAATGGAAAGGAATTCAAACCTTGAAAACCTGCAGAACGACTGATGAATGCTGGGTCCTTAATTAAATATCTAAAGCAGTCAGGGACATTTCAGGTAGACACCATCCTTAGGAGGCCAGGACCACGGGGACATAACCATGCTCTTCGTAAAAGGTCCTTTAAGCACTGTTTGGCAGAGTGCTTGGCTGGCTAATTAGTATCAATGAAATAATTTCCTTTCAAACCAATTGGACTACAAAGAACTACCATTCACAAGGTAGGAGGTTTTACCTATTGCCAGTACTATTGTTATGTCCTTAAAAAAATTCCAGGAAAATGGGTGTCCCAAGTCAGTGATCATGACAATTACTAAATGCCTTACATTTTGAATCAATGTCTTCTACATACATCATTTCATGTGACTCAATGACTCTGAAGTGGGCAGGGTGAGCCTTATGCTTCCCATTTTCCAATGTAGAGGATAAAGATAATAAATAACCGCCAAAAATCTGAACAGTTACTACGTGCTAAGCACCGTAATAGGCAATTTACATGTATTTTCTCACAGCAACCCAATGAATTAAGTACTAGGTACTATCTCCATTTTACATCTGAAGAGACTGAAGCTTAGAGATGTTTAATAACGCATTTGAGGCCACACGCCAGTAACTGCTCAAGCTGAAATTAAGATTCAGATCGGGCTGACTGTAAAGCTCAGCTCTCATACACTGCACTATGCTGCCAAGGACTGAAGAGGTTGGTTGACTTGCAAAAGGTCATACAACAGATGATCAGCACAGTCAAAATGGGAACACAAGTCTTCTGACTTTCTGTTCAGAACCCATCCACTGTAATGAAATGGTAAATAATTGCTACATCTATGATTCATGTGAAGTCTTTTGCTAATCAAATACATATCATGAACATCTAAGAGCTAAATTACTACACTTTTGAATTATAAAAAATAATGAGAGAGGAAGGGAGAAAAACTCCTCCACTTTACAAAACAGGAAGCTGTTCTGAGTGAAAATTGGTAACCGCTAAAGTACATAAAACTTTAATAATAACAACTAAATTTGAGGGTTTTCAAATAATTTCTTTCTTTTAACTAAATTTTGCTAAAGGTTTTTCCATGCATAAAATGTTAAATGGAAAAGCATGATTTTTTTTTGCTCTGGAAAGTTAAAGCATACTTCAATCATTTAAAAAATCTTTTTATGGCAACCAGTTTATCCTCTCAAGCCTTGTAATGTTCCTCAAACCTGAATAAGAAATAGCTTCCCTTTGCAACAATCCAAACTAGTTCTTCCCAGGATAGAAACAAAACAAAACAACCAACTCCACTGGCTCTTTCTGTGTTTACTAGAATTTAGTGCTTTAAAGAAGTCAGGCTCTTACCTCCCCATGCTTTGGTCCTATGAATCTCACTGTGATGTGGGGTACTTCATGAAACCGACCCCATTTTATCGACATGATTCGACCCCCATGCCAGGAAATGTGCTCTCACAGAAGCGGGGGTGCATGCCGTCAAGGTAGAGCTCAGCAGCTTTGAGCTGCCATTAGTGAAACCGTAAGAGGAAGCCAGAGACTGGTTGAGAAAGGGAAGGAGGGAGGGCTGAGACTGCTTGTTTCCTTAAGACAGTCTTAACTGTTTGAATGCTGCTGGTAAAGCCAACAACCCTTGTTACAAAGGATACAGGAAATGAAACAAAACCCCATTCTCCCCAAAAACAGTGTGTGCAGACAGTGCTTAAGCTGCAATATAAGAACTCTGGCAAGATTTGGGCCAAGTTTTTACACGGGAAGTTAAGGAACACATCTTATCTATTTTAAAATAGACTCCTCATTTTATAAAATGCAATGAGTTTCCTAAGAAAACTTTTTAGTGAAGTTGCCTGTGGTAAAGTGGTGACTAGTTATTTTCTGAAGTTTGACTTTTCCATGTTTAACAACTGGCAAAATGCTTTAGCTGTGTGCTGGGGAAACAGGCTAATGGTATTTAACAGGGATACATGCAGGTAACAACTGCACTAGGACATTATCAAAGGTGATTCTTCACTTTTCCAAAAATATCCCTTTATACATGTAATTACAATAAAAAGAACACTCTGGACAACTGTGAAAACATGGTATGATCAAACAACTGTCATGTTACAGATCTTTAACCAAAGAAGGAATGAGAATTACATTTAACATTAAGTCTTTGTAAACACTACTCTAGGAGGCACTTCTGAAAGGCTAATGGATACAGCTCTTTTTCGTACAGACCACAGGACCTAGGAGCTTTAACTGAATTTCCTGTTACAAAGTCATGTAGTATATACTTGCAGCTGTGCAGGAATTTAACCCGTGCACTCAAAAATACCTACTTCAAATCAAATAGATTTGTCTAAAACATTTCTAACCACCTCTTGTTTGTCTACAAAGAAGAAAGCGTAGTATTAGGTTGGTGCAAAAGTAATTGCCGTTTAGAAAAAAGAAAACCAGTGTGATAGGATGGTTTAAAGAGGGTCATTTCACTCCCTTTGTGAACTCGAACATCATGCATATGAGTGTTTAAATACTCTGTAACATGCAAAATTACTTAGCAGGAAATAGCACTCTCTCTCAAAGATACTAAGACAAAAGCAGAAACTGCCGGTCTTCCTGTTCTACTTCCTGTTTAGGCCCCCGTCTTCAACAAAAACATACAATATATTTAATCTAATCACTTATGCCAGTCAGTGATAATTCTCAAAAGGATATAGGATCAAGGACTCAACTTTTTAAGTTTATATACAAAACCCAGTACCCCAGACAAACTATGTTACCCTCCTAGGAATGTGAACAGTTTACTGCCTACTGGCTTTTGGCTTCTTTGGACATGTTTAAGAACTGTGTATCATCATAACTATACAACTGAACGGAATATATCTAGGTTAATCACTATAACCTATTTTCATAAAGACACATATATATCATGCAAAAGGAAAGCAGACATTTTCAAATAATCCTTAGACAATTTTCTGAGTTACAGGTGGCATTTTAATATCATATTCAGTAGATGCTTTTAATTTTTCCTTTAAAAGATGTAGGTCTAGTTTTATTGAATGGTGGGTTAATAAAACAATTGGATCAGATGGTCTCTCACAGCATCTATTTAAAAAATAATTTTGGAAAGCTGAAAATTTGTTATTTTCACAGAAAAATCAGTGTCAATATCCATAGTAGCACTTTCAATTTGTTAACATTATGGAGAAGTAACATTATTCAATAGTTAAGAACAAGATTAGAGTTAGCATCACTATGCTAACAAAATTTAATCTTCATTATTTTTTATGTTACCATTTAGAAAATAAATCACTTCTGCATGGTAGAATGCTATGCAGATACATAGCATAGTGAGGGTATTTAACACAAAACATACTGCTTTTCCTCTATTTCTTTCCTTTCTCTTTTTTTTTTTTTTTTAAGAGACAAGATCTCGCTCCATTGTACAGGTGGAGTGCACACACCTTACTGCAGCCTTCAACTCCTGGGCTCTGATCCTCTTGCCTCAGTCTCCTGAGTAGCTAGGACTACAGGTGTGCACCACTACGCCCAGCTAATTTTACAGTTTTTTGTAGAGATGAGATCTCACTATACTGCCCAGACTGACCTTGAACTCTTGGTCTCAAGTGATCTTCTCATCTCAGCCTCAAAGTTCTGAGATTACACGTGTGTATCACTGTGCCCCGCCCCACACTTTTAAAAAATCATCTTTTGCTACACTGACAAAAGCCAAGCTGTTCCAATTTTATTTAAAAGTGAGCTAATAACAACTCACTATAAAAGGTGACTTACAGTTGCCACTAGGACACTCTAAACACTTGGTAATGGGAAATGGACTACAATCTAGGGTTATGAATTTGTAATTTTTTGAGTTTCCACTGCTAAACACAGCATGGCCCCAAGAGATCAAATCTTGAAGCCAAGTCTGAAAGAGGAACCAATCTCAATTGCAAAAGAGTGTTGTCATTTTGACAAAGGAGATGATCAGAGGCAAGAGATCAACTGACACTAAACAGTTTCTACCAGTGATCACAGATTTCAGTCTCACACAAAGTATGTTTTCTCCTGTCCTTTCTGCTCATCCCCTCCTAGCAAACTCCAGTCCTTTCAGATTTAAAAAGTTAAAAGAAAAAAATTATACTGTATAGTAACATTCTGTTTAAACACAAAATGATGAGTACTACTTCCTGGAAGTCAGATCACAGGAGGTTGTGTGACTTGAAGCATACGTCTCTGTGCCTCAGTCTGTAAAACAAGGAGGCCAGGATGAGACTTTTTTAAAGGTCAGGGTCCAGTTTCTAAATTCCATCTTATATTGTTTTTTTCCCCATTGTGTGTGTGTTTTACCTCATCCATGAGATCAATGGTATATTCACTGCTCTGTTCTAAAACTCCATGACATTGGGGAGATGGCTAGAAAGGGAGAATCTCCACTTATTTATTGGTCTTCCATGAAAAACTTGTTTGAAGACAAGATTCGGCAGTTCAAAAGCAAAGTAAAAAACAACAAAAACATTTTGAATGCATCCAAACTATACCATAAAGTTTTTCAAGGTCATGACTATGAGCTTTAGTTCTCTTAGGTGCCTGTTAACACTTAGAGGAATGCTAAGACTATACAAGTCATTTAATAATATTTGGCTAATTTATATTGATCTATCCAAGGGGATTTTCTTTTGCTGATATCAACTATTATCCAAGCCAGCAGTGGTAAGTAAAATAGGTAAGGCTCTATTTTAAGCCTGGCTGCCAATATGTAAATATGTAGAATACTGGTAAAGCATTCTACCCTCTTTGACCGTCATTTTTTTTTTGAATTATAAAACAAGGCTGAGTCCGAAGTTAATACTTAAATGTGTGATTATGCTAGAAATAATTTGCTAGACTCTTTGCATCCCTCCCTGATTGCCTACTTTCTCTCCATTCTGCACTTGGACAGGAGAAATGAAGAGAAAACAATTCTTGTGGCAGGTTTTGTGGGAAAATTTCTCTGAATGTATTTGCTAAACCAAGAGATCTTACAAAACATGGTAAAATACTTTGGCTATATGTCCATCAGCCCACTGAACTGAGGGTTTGAGAAGCTTAGTGCACCTTGTTTTGTGAGGGAGGAGGCGATGCCCTTTTATGGCAGTATTATTGAATTCAATGTTTATTTATCCCCTTACTTCTAAGTATGCATGTATGTACATGTGTGTATGTATCGTACATGCATGTATATACTACACACGCATGCACGCACACACACAGTGATTGCTTGCAAGAGTTCCTTAACTGATTTCAAATTTTTATTTATCTATGTCTTTATTTTGTTAGAGGGTATTGTGGGTAGACAAATAGGGTATGAGAGGCGAAAAGATTTTCCCCACGGACTTGAAATAGAATCAGTTTTGGTTTAGCACTGGGAATCAGTATAAGAAAGTGAACTTTTCTCCCTTTCTTTTGAAAATACATTTTTAAAAAACATTAGAAATACATAAACCAAAACATTAAGCATAGTTATCGCTAAGTGGGGTTATTACAGGAGATTTTCATTCTTTTACTTTTAGATTTTGAAGATTCCCATAATGAGCATGTAAACAATAACTAGATAAAAAACGTTACTTTAGGCTGGGCACGGTGGATCACACCCAGTGCTTTCAGAGGCTGCAGCAGGAGGAATGCCTGAGGTAAGGAGTTAGACCAGCTTGGAAAAAACAGCAAGATTTCATCTCTACAAAAAAATTTAAACATAGCTCAGCATGATGGCGCATGACTGTAGTTCTGGCTACTTGGGAGACTAAGGTGCAAGGCAGGAGATTGCTTGAGCCTGGCAGTTCAAGACTGCAGTGAGCTATGAACACCACTGTGCTCCAGCCTGGGTGATAAGAGTGGAGCCCTCTATACACACACACACACACACACACACACACACACACACACACACACTCTCTCTTTCTCTCTCTCTCTCTCACACACACACTTGGTTTAAATATTTATTTAATCTCTTAAGCACTAAGAGAATATGTTGTAAATGCTCCTAATTAGAAATAGATCTAAGAAATCATATTAATCTTAAAAGTTCTTGTAATCTTCCGTAGGTTAATCCTTCCCTCTAAACCCAACCGTAAATATTTTCAATCCTTTGATCTTGGCATAAAATCCTTCTGTTGCATTTAAACTGATATTACAGATTTAAGCACTGTGGTTTAAGAGGATGGGATTTGAAACCAAAGAGATCTGGTTTGAACTACTTCTTCACGTTAGAGGAGCATCCTTGGTAAGGTACATCACTTTTAGAAAAGAGAGATAATACCTATCTGATAGGGCTGTTGAAAGGGTTAAATAATATATGGAAAGCACTTAGCATATAGTGAAAATTCAGTAACTGGTAGTTCCACTTCTTGTTATTTTTCTTATTATTTTCCTTTACATATTAGGCGATTTCAGAGAGTAATCCTAAATTTATTTTCATTTATGTCCCCATGATTTAACCAGTTTTGGCGTGTATAAAGGCTGTGACAGAATCCTACTGAGGACCGACTATGGTGATCACAAGCAATGCCCACAGTGATACTTACTTTGCTCTTCTTGCTGCTGGACATTTTATTCTTGATGTAGCTGAATGTACGACTGACTTTTGTTGCACTCTTCCATTCAGAATCTTTCTTGAAGAGGCTTTGTGGCGGGAAATTATAGTTCTCTTCTGTTACACTAAATAAAACAAGATTGACTTTTTTAAAGGACTACAGAAGTTAAATAAATGTGAAGCAGAATAAAAGATAGATGAAGGTTGCTGAATGGCTTTTTATAGAACACAGTATGCCACAATGCCCAGGTTCTGTTATCAAAACTTGGCTAAGTTTCCTTAGATCCATCACTAATGTTTTTTTGCTCACTTGTTTGTTTTGGAGACAGAGTCTTGCTCTGAGTGGTGTGATGATAGCTCACTGCAGTCTCGAACTCCTGAGCTCATATGATCTTCCTGCCTCAGACTCTAGAGTAAGCTGAGACTGAAGGCACATGCCACCATGCCTGGCTATTTTTCTAATATTTTGTAGAGATGGGGTCTTGCTATGTTGCCCAGGCTGATTTTGAACTCCTGGCTTCACATAATCCTTCCACCTCAACCTCCCAAAGTGCTGGGATTATAGGTGTGAGCTACCGCCTGGCCCATTTTTAATGTTTTAATTATGAGTTTTCAGTGATCTCATGTTAAAAAGAGCCTGCTAATTATTAGATAATTATTTTGTATGGAATCTATTCATCTACAATAGCACTCAATCTACAAACTCCTTTGCAACAAATGGGTGCTTGAAAGGAAACCCATATATGTAGCAGAATGACAGTGTACTTGCTAATAGGAGTTGCCAACCAAGGAGTCTTATGACTGACCACATATCCAAGTTCCTTAACGGTAGAGATCACAACTCTTTTCTAGCCTTTGGGACGCTGGACAATCAGGACTGTGGACTGGTCCATGCAGCTAGCTTCAATTTTAGGAGGGAACGTACTGAGTAGCAGGCAGAATTGAGGCAGAGTGTTGAAAGATCAATTTTAGGAGTTTTATGTAGATTCAGATATACGGATCTACCTGTTTGAGAAGGCTACATAAAATCTAAGTCCATCCAAGATGGACATGTTCTAACTTAGGAAATTTGCAATGGTTGATTTTCTTAAATGCTGGGCATTTGGACCGGGTGTGGTGTTTATGCCTGTAATCCCAGCACTTTGGGAGGCCGAGGCAGGCGGATCACGAGGTTAGGAGTTCGAGACCAGCCTCACCAACATGGTGAAACCCTGTCCCTACTAAAAAATACAAAAATTAGCTGGGTGTGGTGGCATGCGCGAACACAGGAGATGGCAGTTGCAGTGAGCTGAGACTGTGCCACTGCCCTCCAGCCTGGGCAACACAGTAAGACTCTGTCTCCCAAAAAAAAAAAAAAAAAAAAAGCTGGGCATTCGAATCAACAATCCGTTACATAGAAAAGGCATCCATTTATACTACACTTTGCTTAGGTGTTCTAAAATAGTTATTTTAGAGGTTTCCCACAGAATGGCAGTGATTGCCTCTAGGGCCTCTGTGAGAGGGCAGGTGGCAGGCAGAAGCAGCACCATAAGGGGTCCTGTCAACAGTCAAAGTTTATTTACATATGTGTTGTTTATAAAACAAAGCAGTCTGTTTTTAAGATAATGGGGAAATTGTATGAAAACCACTGCTCTAGAAAGGAGAAAGAACAAATAAGCTGTAAAAGCAGTGCAAAGAAAAGCATTCATTGCAAGGGTTCTGAATCAGAATCATAACTGATGCCTCTGTGAAAAGGCAACTCAGAAAAAACTGCAGGGCAGCTATAGGAACCCGAATTATGCTTCAAGTAGAACATTCCATCTCATAAGCATGAAAACTGAAATTAAAATAATGAGTCAGAACAGAAATCTTTTGCTTGCTGTCAAGTAAAGAATCAACTCGTGGCCAGGCGTGGTGGCTCATACCTGTAATCTCAGCACTTTGGGAGGCCAAGGCAGACGGATCACCTGAGGTCGGGAGTTTGAGACCTGCCTGACCAACATGGAGAAACCCTGTCTCTACTAAAAATACAAAATCAGCCAGGCATGGTGGCGCATGCCTGTCATCTCAGCCACTCAGGAGGCTGAGGCAGGAGAATCGCTTGAACCCAGGAGGCAGAGGTTGCAGTGAGACGAGATCGTGCCATTGCATTCCAGCCTGGGCAACAAGAGCGAAACTCTGTCTCAAAAAAAAAAGGAAAAAGAAAAAAAAAGAAGCAATTCATTTACTCCAACAGAGCTGTGTACCATTTACATGTATACAGAAGAAAACAGCTTTAAAGCTTAAAATAGCTAAGAGTATTATAAATTGCATACACACACAGACACTAATATGAAACAAAATGTTGTTAAACTGTTAGATTTAGGAATGAAAAATCTCCATAAGCAAAGTGTGCACAAGTTCATAAAGTCAAATAATAGTGTACCCTCACATCAATAAATACAAACCATTTTTATCATGAGGATAGTGTAATTAATCAAAGAAAACTATTGAAGACATTAACTTTAAGAGCTATAGCCTTCATGACAAAACCACTTTAATCATTATTCCAAATTTATCACTCAAAGAAGAATCCAATAAGCTCAATTAACTTAGTTTATGTGATTAAATGGCCTAAGAGATTTTAAATTTTCTTCATTTTACTTCTGGAAAAAGGAGTAACAAGTTTATAGTACCTCTCAGTCTGATTAGCACTGGTATTATGGAAGGTACTGTGGAAGGGCCGTGAATCTAGAAAACAAGGCAGAGGAAAAGTTAGAACCAAAAAATTTAACACATGACAGGTAGAATATTTATAAATTCACAATGACACAGCTAAAGCAAAAACAGCATGTGAAAGTCAGCACATGGTACCTCCTCCTTCTAAAGGTTTGAAAGAAGGAAAAATTAAACTTGAAACCCTCAAATTAGAACCAGATGTAGGCAGTGAATTTCTCATAAAGAAAGTAAGTTTAATCCGCGACTCAAGTAATTGAAAAGACTCCAAGTAACTTTTTCTAATGCTTAAACATATATGAAGCAGGTTTAATTCCAGTTCTTAACAATCTTAAGTTTGCACAAGCCATCCTTCTGAGATGACATCATAGGAAGAATACAGAATAGGAAATTAAATGTCATATTTTATCCCTGCTAATACTGCTTTTAAATGTTTCTACACTAAAGATCTAGATCTCTAATATTTTCATGAGAATTGCTAGAAAAAGATTAGCAACCAGGAAAGAGCATCAGAGCTGGCTTATCAAGTCTTGGCCCTGTCACTAATTTGGGATGAGACCTTTGGATTTCCTTTCCTCATCTGTGAAATGAGGGAGATAAAACAGATGGCAAAGTCCTTTCCAGGCTAATAGAGATAAAAATGAATGAGGCAGATGCATACTTCTTCCTTTCACAACTACTGGACCATAAACTGCTGCAGATCATTAAAATTCTAAGACTATGTTAGATAGGGCAATATGAAGAAAAAACAGAAGGAATATTATCATTATTTTGATCTACCACATGTTAATAAAGGTTGAGTTACTGAAGACTTAGATGAGAGCAAGGCCTCAGTTACAGTGATAAATGATTTTAAATGATTTTCAGTTTTCAGGAGATCAGTTATAGAACTATTTCCGTGTATATTCCAGGGAAATAAAGGTTACCCTATATCACTATTGTAACGATTTAGACAAAACACCCTTCTTTTTCCTTGAGGTTGGTTTCAAGGATCTCTGAGACTACTGTGAGCCAAACTTTAATCTGATAATCTGACAGAGACTTCAAGGTGTTCTACTACCAGATAACCAGCATTTGGGCCAGGCGTGGTGGCTCATGCCTGTAAACCCAACCCTTTGGGAGGCCGAGGCAGGCGGATCACTCGAGGTCAGGAGTTCAAGACCAACCTGACCAACATGGCGAAATTCCTTCTCTACTAAAAATACAAAAATTAGGCAGGCGTACTGGTGCATGCCTGTAGTCTCAGCTACTCGGGAGGCTGAGGCAGGAGAACTGCTTGAACCCAGGAGGTGGAGGTTGCAGTGAGCCGAGATCGCTTCACTGCACTCCAGCCTGGGTGACAGAGCGACTTTCCATCTCAAAAACAAAAACAAACAAAAAAACCCCCAGATTACCAGCATTTGAAACTCTTCAACTCTCAAACTATTTTGGATTCTGAACAGAAATCTAAAACTGTAGTTATTATTTTTATTATTATTAAAAATGGTTTTTTAGAAACAGGGACTTGCCATGTTGCCCAGGCTGGTCTTGAACCCCTGGGCTCAGGCAATCCTCCTGTATCAGCTTCCCAAAGTGCTGGGATTACAGGTGTGAGCCATTGCACCTGGCTAAATTTAAATTGCCAAAAGATAGGAATAATAAATAAGAAACCTTAAATTCTAAGTCTTCAAGAGATTGCCTTCCATATTTTTTTCCTTTTTCCCAATGTGGGGTTCTTCTTTTATTTATTTCACTTACGACACATGGTAACAACAGCCAGGTGAGAGGGAAAGATGAGCAGAATAAGAATATCTGGGATTCATTTCCAGGTTCCATATAATCTAGGTACCAACTATCAGCATTTTAATTTCATGATGTCTCAGTGTACTTAAAAAAATTAAGAGTATTTAAAAAAAAATCAGGGGTTTTAAAACATTTTCTGCCCAAGGAAACTTCAGTGATATAAGCAGCATTAAATTTTCTAAGCTTGCCTGGATTCTATTATACATTTAAGCAATTACCTAGTAAGTTACCACCCTAGTAATATGAACTAAATAAAAATGAAATTCACAATGCAAGAAAATACCAACCAACACAAAACCAGGCCAATAATAAGCTTCCAGTAGATATCTGTGGAATAAATTAAAAACTGAACAAATATGTGATTGACTACTAGGAGAATCTATGACTCCTATAATATTTTCAACTACTCCACTGCTAAAAATTTTAGTTAAGTTATAATGACCTTTTAGATGTGGTTCTGAAAACAGTAATTAATCCACCAATGTCTCTGAAATTCCTAAAGTGTCATCAAGTTTTCAGAGCATCTAAGAGTAGAAAACAACCAATGCTACTTCCATGACAAAATTATGGACAAAAGAAATGAAACGAAACTTGTCATTAAAGTTAGCCTGGAAAGTATTATTGTGGGTAAATAATATATTTCAACTAGATTATCTTTCAACGCATGAAATAACCTGCAGATTTATACTATAGCCAGGAACTTCAGGGTGGAATTACTGCATGGACACAGTCGAATATTTTTCAGAGCGTGTTCCATGGAACACCAGTTTCATGAAATGTATACAGTGCTGCACATATTGTGGTTTCCTAGTTAATACATTTGGGAGAAACAGTATATTGAACTCTGCCTTGAAAATCCACAATGTAACACAACATTAGCATTTTAAACCTTCTTAACCCAGAGTTGCCTAAATTTACTAATATTTGGCCATGAACCAACCCCTCCCTTCCCACACATAATTCTTACTAGTATTTTTGAATTTAAGGAACACATTTTGAGAAGATATTTGATTTAAAAGTTTCTGCAAGCTTCCGTATTTTTAGGGTTCCATTGTGTTGGATTAACTGAGTGACCAGTGCTGTTATAGGATTATAATTCTGTATTAGCAGGACCTTGGCTGTTGTTGTTGTTTGTTTTTTTGGGACGGAGTCTCACACTGTTGCCTGGGCTGCAGTGCAATGGTACCATCTCGGCCACTGCAACCTCTCTGCCTCCTGGGTTCAAGCGATTCTCCTACCTCAGTCTCCCTAACAGCTGGGATTATAGGAACCCGCAACCACACCCGGCTAATTTTTTGTATTTTTAATAGAGATGGGATTTCACTATGTTGGCCAGACTGGTCTTGAACTCCCGACCTCGTGATTCGCCTGCCTCAGCCTCCCAAAGTGCTGGGATTACAGGCATGAGCCACCGTGCCCAGCTGGGACCTTGGTTTATTTGTCAGGCTGACCAGCCTACTTCCCAGTATATTACAAACACTTTGATTTTTTTCTTTTTTTTTTTGAGATGGAGTCTCACTCTGTTGCTCAGGCTAGAATGTAGTGGCATGATCTCTGCTCACTGCAACCTCCGCCTCCCAGGTTCAAGCAATTCTCCTGCCTCAGTCTCCCGAGTAACTGGGACTACAGGTGCCCATCACTATGCCCAGCTAATTTTTTGTTTTTTTAGTAGAGACAGGGTTTCGCCATGTTGGCCAGGCTGGTCTCAAACTCCTGACCTCAAGTAATCCACCTGCCTCGGCCTCCCAAAGTGCTGGGATTAGAGGTGTGAGCCACCGCATCTGGCCTATTACAAATACTCTGTAATGAAACAGCTTTGACAATTTCTGAATACCCAAAGTTACAGGGGATTTTCACAACTTTCCTCCTATTGCAACTGGGATCATCTTATTCTGTGTCTATTTTTCAAACATGTTTTATTAGTGAAAAATATACCAAATCTTTAATAAGGCCTCCATTTAAAAGCAAATTAACTGTCTTACTGTGCATAATGCATTTCCCTTTAAGAACAGTGTGAAAATGCCAGCTTGAGCAACACTTAATATTGCTGAAACTTAGAATCAGCAAGTGGTAGGGAATTAGGGTGCTTAATTATACGGGTATTGTAATTGTCTCAGACTCATAATACTAGTTATATAAAAACAATTCATTATTTAACTTTCTATTGTAAGTGGTTTCTCCATTAAAAGCAATCCTGGAATATTCTAGAAATCTTGCACAATGGAAGACAGTAATTTTCATGAAGGGGGAATTCATTTCTTTTCCAAGTTTACTTAAATTGATACCTTGTAAAGTTTTTATACTAGGCATTATCAAGTAAGAATGTATTCATTTGAAGCCTACAGTTTATCCAAAGAACTGAAAAAATAAAAGTTCAAAAGGAGAGAGAAAGTAGGAGATAAATACGTATATAACTCCCTCCCTCTAATCCATAGGGTCTAATCTTAAAGGAAAGGTATTTTTAAAGAAATGGTCTGAAAAGGAGAAGAAAAAAAGTGTAAAAATAGCTTTTAAACACCACAGATGAACATCTAGATATCTGTCCCATGAGACAGAACAACAAGGAAAATAAAATTTACATTGTGAAATAAAAAGTTTTGTGAAATTAGCACACAATACTATTACAAAGAGTACACAATGGGATGGGAACACATCCCCTACACCTTTGAGGGTATCTGTGTGCTGGAAAGATATCTTGTGCCCTGGAATCAGGAGGCCAGTGGCTCAGTGTTAGTACTACACAGAAGACAACAAATGTTCTATCCAAACCAATTCTCAAAGGCAAGCATAAAGACAAATGACTTAAAAAGGATGGCATGCAAGAGGCTAAAAGCCTCCAAACAATTTCTTAGTACCAAGCCTATAGCATTTTCTGAGCTGGTCAGACCTTCAAGAACAGTCACTGGACACCAAAGTTGCTTACTTACTATGCAACTCCTCCTCCTCATCACTGGAATAAGAGCCAAGAGAAAAGAGAGTTTTAGACTTAAGGAGGAGTGGAGAGATGCTGATGGAGATCCGCCTTGCTGGCCGCATCTGCTGCTGAGCTGAGAAGGAGGTTCACAGAAGACATTAGAGCATGCACAGATTACGCCAGGACCTTCAGCACATGGGGAAACAGTATAATGTCAATGGACTATGTGGTTCCGGGAAATGGTGATCGATGTAATAATTTGTTTACATTCTCATCTCCAATTCTGAATATACAGAATTCTAATGCAGTTTCTAAAAAATTCAGCTAATAAATACATACCTGTTAGATTATGAAAACAAGAATGATCACAATTCATACCTGGGGTTCTCTTTCTTAAAAGTATACTAAAAACATCTACTAGCGGTGTTCCTCAGGATTCTATATCTGGCTCTCTTCTCCCTCACCCCAAATCTCCTCATTCACTCTACCTCTTAATGACAATCTGCATACAAGACACTGGTGAGTCACATCTTTCTAATCTGGAAGCCAGATCTCTCTATTTAGCTCTAGGCTCATTCCTCTCCCTGCTCACCTGTGGGTGGATGTGCCACAGGCAGCTACAGCTCCAAAAGCAGGTAAGTGAACTTATATTTTTCTGCAGAACTGTTCCTCCTCCTGTGTTCCTTCACTTAGTGAGTGGTACCAACATCTAACTCATTACTCAAAACGGAAACCTGGGCACCATCCCTGAATCCTTATATCACACTTCACTCAGGCTTCTTCACTTTGTCTTCTAGCTCAGCCTCTGTTCCTCCCCTATTGCCACTGCTCTCTGCCTTGGTTTAGGACGACATGGTCTACTACTGTAACCTGAATCCTGCAAAAGCCTTCTATTGGCCGGACGTGGTGGCCCACACCTATAATCCCAGCACTTTGGGAGGCAGAGGCAGGCAAATCATGAGGTCAGGAATTCAAGACTAGCCTGGCTAACATGGTGAAACCCCGTCTCTACTAAAAATACAAAAAATTAGCTGGGCGTAGTGGCAGGCACCTGTAATCCCAGCTACTCAGGAGGCTGAGGCAGGAGCTGAGATAGCGCCACTGCACTCCAGCCTGGGTGACGGCTCCGTCTTAAAAAACAACATAACATAACATAACATAACATAACATAACATAACATAACATAA